>NW_003852660.1:1000045-1021134 GCF_000181295.1 Otolemur garnettii | reverse complement strand
TACCTTTACTATATATAATGAATTAAAACACTTTCTTCTTTAAAATACATCAATAGAAAAAATGTTATTTAATTCATTTAATTTATTTATTTTATTCAAGTTTAAGTTATGAATAACATTTTTCCCTGAGGCAAAATGTTCTATAATTACATATAAGGCCTTTTATTACACAGTGAATAATAACTTTTATATCAAGGATATCTGTGACAAGATGCTCTATATTCCCATTGATGTGAAAGTAACCTAGTTTGATAATAAAAAAGAAGTACATAAAGATAACTCGTCAACTTTGGTGAATCTGAAATGGACCATCTATCTTTATTTAACTACATGATTTAAGATTGAAAAGAACAAAATGTTCTATTGAAACTAAATGTAATAATTATAATGCAGAGATGTTTAAAACAACAAATAATAATGTGAAAGAGGTGGATTCCTACTGATGCTTACGTTGTATAACTCTAAAGGCAATGTTTCATAATACCAAGGTTGCTCTTTGTTAACCTTCAGCGTGATGGCATTCCTATATACATAAAGAAAATATGAAAGTTAAAAATTGAATTATACTTCCTAAAATTTTTTAGCATGAGTTTACACCAAAATACACAGCTTCATAAAAAAAAAAATGCAAGTTTCCAGTAGAATGGGTTTTGTTTTTTTAAATGTAAAGTAAGTATAGATCAGGTTAGTTCAGCACATTCCTGCAGTAAGAACTGAGTAGGCAACCTAATAAGGCTCCAACAGACTGTATCTGGGGCAGGAAATTCCAGTTAAATTCTTTAGTTCTCTCTCTGGAAAATTGGATATGGGAAAATTTTTAAAACCAAAAGTAGATAAGCTGCTTTTACTGCATTCAAAGGTATGTATTAAAACAGGTTTCAGCAAAGGGCAGACTCAAGTACTTATTAGTAAATAGCCCTTGTTCCACTTGGTTGACTTTACAGGGGATTGGTGTATGAGTTAGTTTGCTTTCTGGCAATAAATAACTCTTTGCCTTGAAAGTGCAGTCATGGATAAATGAGAAATGTGCAACTTGTGTTTGAAGGAAAAATAAAACTAGTTGTCAAAATTGATTTTTCCACAATCCAAAAGTTAACTGGAACAAGTAATATTTCTAACTTGCCAACAAAAAACAGAATGGAACATTTATATAGATGTATATACAGGGTGACCGTAATGTCTGTATGCAATTTTAAACTGCACGCTATTTTAAATAGTGCATGAACTGTATGGTCACCTTATATACATGTGTGTATTTCATATATATAATATATATATATATATTATATGTGTGTGTTTCATATATATATAATCACAATACATGTGTATATTTCACATATATATATATCATTTTAACCAATACCTACGATATTGAGAGTAACTTTCACATTGTCTCAGAATTGTGATTATAACCAAAACTGAGGACAAAGAAGAGTAAAGTATTTCATTTTCTAATCTTATTACTCTCTTATAGGAAGATATGATCAGAGAGGGAAACAGACATAAGAGCATAGCACTTTTTTACCCACTTCCAGCCCAATGAGGTGAGGTCAAAAAGAATTACCTATCAAACACAGCAAATAGGATGCATGCTCAAAGTAGGAACTGGCAACTCATGCCCTCTTGAGGCATCTGCATATGCATATGTTGTTTTCTGTGATTATTTGAACATGAGGAAAAAGAGGAAAAAGAAAAAGAGAGTCAGAGCAAGTTTAAGCTTTCTTTCTACAATCCATCTATTCCAGAGGATAGGGCAACCCAAGAAGCTAGAGGCTATACGGTATTCCACTAGAAAATACATTCCAGGAGAGTGGAAGAGACTTTCTTGCTTACTGATGATGATATATAGAGGCCTGCCACCCAGAACCTACAAAGAATTTTCACATTTCTACAAGATAGCTAGCATTTGCTTACCTTCTTTATGGAGCACATTGATGACCAATTAAAGTTAGTTAAAAAGTTGTGGTAGCCCAGGGAGAAAAGACTGAGATGGTAAGAATGAAGCTTCAAATTGGGTGGGTTTGGGTGTAATTTGAATGGAACTTGAACATGCTTTGAAAGAAATGGGATCTGCCGAAGACATTACTACAAAATAGGAATGGGAGATCACAGAGCTGATGGCTGCAGAGTCTTGACATGGAGGTTGGAATTTAGTTACTTCACTGACTAATTTTTTTCCTTTCTCCTAAGCAATTCTTGATCAACTTTAATTGCAATTTCTTTTTCTTTTTACATTTTTGCTCATTAAGGCTTATATTTAGTGTTTAAAATGCAAAGAAAAGCAGACACAGCTTCTTTTTCTTCTAGACTGACCCACTCAAATTTGTCTAAGGCAGTGGTTCTCAACCTTCGTAATGCCACAACCCTTTAATACAGTTCCTCGTGTTGTGGTTGACCCCCAACCATAAAATTATTTTTGTTGCTAGGTTGGGTGTCACCAGAACATGAGGATCTGTATTAAAGGGTTGCGGCATTAGGAAGGTTGAGAACCACTGGTCTAAGGCTATTCTCGGGTGCATGGATTCCACAGCACTCCCTTTTATTCAGAAGAAATAGAAACCTAAGGGATTCTTTTAAATGTCAAACATAACACTCTTATGCTTTACTCCATTTATTTTCTTTCTTTTTCTTTTTCTTTCTTTTTTTTTTTTTTGGCTGGGGCTGGGTTTGAACCCACCACCTCCGGCATATGGGGCTGGCGCCCTGCTTCTTTGAGCCACAGGCACTGCCCCACTCCATTTATTTTCTTAATATAATATTGTGTCTTATTTTCATATTTACATTCTTTAAATTTTTTTCCACTAACATATTTATCAACAGCTTTAGCTGGCAACTATTTTGAAAATAAAGGTGGATGTAAATTTGACTAGGAAGGATCTTTACTGTTTAGACATCAGTCAGTATGGTAGAGTAGCCTCAAAAGGGTATGAAATTGACAACAGACAATACTGTTTTACCCATTGGAGTACACTTCAAGGTTAACAGTGAATACATAAGCCAATTATTCCCACTAAATGTTCATTCAATTGTTGTAAAGCATCTTAAATCTTCAATAAATGTTTCTTTTCTTACATTTCAATAAGCTTTTCCTTCTGTGCTATTTTGCCCCTAATATTGCTTATGTTTTTACTGCTGCTATTTTTACCTAATTATAACTTGCAATTGGTATAACATTAAATTCATTTCATGCCCATTAATTACTGTGAAACTCAGTGGGCTTTTTTTTTCTTAATTCTAATGGCAAATTTATCGTAGACAAAGTAATTGGTTAGACCTAAAAAATTATTCTGGTGATGGATTAAAGAATTATATAATTAGAAAAGCAGAACATTTAGTAATTGAGCATGAAGAACATTGTTAGATTATTCTTTGTTCTTTTAACGAAACATTTTTTAAGCCCTTAATCTGCATCAGAATAGATGTCACGTCTTCAAGATGTAGGGCTAAATAAGACATGATCCTTTTTTCATGAATCTAATTTCACAGGGAAGCAAGATATTAAGGATTAATTATTAATAATATAATCTGATATTACAGTATTATGAGAGAAGTAGACTACTGCAAAGCTGTGGAAGTAATGATCAAGCCAAAGGTCAAAGAATGAATAGGTCATGGGAGGTAGAGACAGTATTGTGAAAAAGCCTTGACATGTGAGAAAGTGCCTTGTTCAGGGGAAATTAGAGACTTCTCATGACTGGTGCACATAAGAGACAGAAGTAACAGATGGAACCTGAAGGACACTCATAAAATAGGTCAGCAGAGTTTTGTAATGACGATAAAAAAGTTTAGCCTTATAAAATGGAAGGAGGAAAGCTTTGAAGCATTTCAACAGGAGACCGGCATGACATGATTTGAGATTTTTAAATTCACTCTTATTACAGCACCACAAATGGATTTGTAAAAGCATTCACTGGAGACAAGGAGACGAATTAGACTGTTTTAAGAGTGTAAAAATTGATGATAGAGACAGGAATAAATAAATCAATGAGTTCAAAGGACACTCGGATGACAGAATTAAAGGACTTTCTTCTGTAAGACATTGGGTACTTTTTCTCTTCCCTTTCTCTTTCCATTCCTTTCTTTTTTTCTTTCTCCCACATTAAAAAGTAATCTTGAAATAAGTTTACCTGGAAACAAAAAGTAAAATAATAAGAAAAAGAGGACATTAAGATACAACAGTAAATTGAAGACACATGAATTTTTTTAAGTAGGTGTATAGGACATAAAACGTCCTGCATTAGTAAAAAGGGTAAGAGAAACTGGCTCTTAATATCCTAGTAACCTGAAGAAAGGGAACAGAACAACTGTAATATTCACACTGAATATTGCAGTTACTCAGAACTGAAGTTCCTGAGCAACCAGTAGACTCTGTAGCCAAACTGCCTGGGCTGATTGACCCACACTTGCAAGAGCATTGAAGCCATCGAGCCATAGTTTCTCTCTCTTTGAGATGGGATAATAACACATCTCTCATACATGGCCAGAAAGATAAAAATCTTTCACTAAAGAAAATTTTTTGAACAGCCCCTATGTCCTAGAAAATGTTGTTTCTAGTCACTGGAAATCCCTCAGAGAAAAGGTAAACAATAGGTAGGGCCCAGCAGTTTCAGTGCTTATGTTCTGCTGAAAACTGGCTTTGGGTGAAAGGCTGTGGCAGCAATAAAAAATAAGTAGTATGTGGAGGAAGGTATAATATCTGATATCAGAAAGATGTCAATTTCATCTAAATTTATGCATTCAAAGCCATCTCAACAATCATACTAGAAACATTCTTTTTAAAGGTAGATAAACTGATTTTAAGTTCATATGAAAAAAATGAGTAAATCAGACTAGCAAAGAAAATTTTTGAAGGAGAATAATAATGAAAGGGGATAGTCTTATATATTTTTAAATAGTTTATGATTACAATAGTTGAAATAGAGTGACATTAGTGACTGTATAAAGAGGAATATTTAAACAGTCTAGAATATTCTCTTGGAGATGCATATAATTAAGAATTTGGTGTTTGATAAAGGAATTATTTTAAATATGTGAGTGAAAAGCTGGTTATTCAATAAGTTGAATAACTGGGTAGATATTTGGAAAAAAGAAAATTTGATCATAGAAGAGAGAATGAGTACTTTGTACCTATATAAAATATTAGTTCTAAAATACCTGTAAATGGGGCTTGGGAAGGCAGTTTATAGGCTTCCTTTAAACATAGCAAGGTAGCTGTAAAAATATATATAAACAAAAAGCTTAACTTGTGACTATCAATCATGGTATTTTTTTCTTTGTCTTTTTATTTCTTTTATGTATTCAAAAGTATAAGAATATTATCATGAATGTGCATGTACCTAGCATTCCAGATTAAAAAATTAAACATTTCAGATGTTTGAGAAATCTCACATCTACTGCGTCTGATCGACTTTTCCCTTTATTTTCTGAGACCTAGTTAACTATAACATTGAATCTAGAGACACTTACTTTATTTAACATTGTATATTTAAGATTTCTCCATGATGTTTTATAAACACTGGAACTTGTATTTTCACTGGTACCCATATGGATATTTCCTTATTCATTTACCTATCCATGTTTCTTGTTGTTACGTGTACTTAAGATTGTTAATATATATTTTTTTCTTTTCTACTGGCAAATACTTTTCAGGTTTGTGTTGAGTCTATACCCAGAATCTAACCTGGTCCAAAGCACAATCATCTAGCTGAAGCATCACAATGACCTATAAGAGCATATATAATAACCTAACCTAATGATCATCATCACAATTCACCAATTGTTGGTCCTTCTTCAATTATTCTAACATATTGACCAGAAGAATTTTTGTAAAATACAACGTGTTAGCGCCTGTCCTTGAAATCCTCCTTTGGCTGTCAGATCATCCCAAATAAAGATCAAAGATATCATTGTAAAGTTTGATATACTCCTGGATGACCCCTCTTCCTAGCCAGTTACTTCCCTAGCCTCATTTGTTCCTCCTCCCTCAACTCCAGCCAAACTGGCTTCCCTGCTCTTCCTTAGCCACACCAAGAAGTCCTCCATCTCAGAGACATACTTGTAGTTACTTCTGCCTAGAGTGTCCTCTTCCACATATCTATGTAGTTACCTGTTTTAAGCCTGTCAGGATTTTTACACAAATGTCACCCTCTCAATGAGATGCTCTTCAATCACGCTATTTACATTTTATTCTGCCCCTTAAAATATTACTTTCCTCTCTGTCTTATTTTTGTTAGTCTTTCCCCACTAGCCACTCCAGGAGAAAATGTTCTCACACTTTTTGTTAACTGTTAAAACCTTTGAATCTAAAACCCTTCCTGGAACTTCACAGTGGGAACTGGATATACCCATCAGCATTAGATGGACTTTCTAATGTCTAACATTTCTTAAGCAAATAATGTGAACTGAAAAGCAAAAAAATTATATAGAGAGGGTGCCAAAAAGTGTATATACATCTTAAGAAAGGAAAAAAAAAATTGATACTCAAGTCACATTTGACATCTCCAATTACAAGAGGCTCAAAGGTGACTTGTATCCATCTTTTGTTATTATTATATGTTGAGTATCATTTTAATACAGTATTTTTCTTTCTTAAAATGTGAATACATGTGGTTGGCACCCTCTGTATTTGCATTTAATTGCACTTAGCGGTTGTTGGTTACCTATTAGAGTCTTTGAAGAAATCATTACGAAAGGAAATCCTAAAGAAATCAAATTCTGAGGAAACAAAGTTTTCTGAGGTAAAATTTATGAATATAAAATAGCAAGACAACAAGCAAATGACTTGAAGAAATTCATCTGAGCTGTCCTTGTCTCAGCCCATTCATTTCTGGTCCCTTTCAAGTTTCCACATTGTGTTTCCATTTCGATTTATGAATCTCTTGAATAGCTTTTAGTACCATGGAATGATAATTATTTGTCCCTTTGCTGCCTTTTGGTTCTCAGACAAATCCTGATAAATCACCTCTTCTTACATTTTCAGCCCTTTGGCTTGGTTTTGTCTTTGCTAAGTACCATCCTGACAAATTATAATGTTCCACACACAAAGATAAATTTGTTTCTACCAAAGGGGACATTTTCTCCACAGTATCAATCATTCTTATGAAGTAGTGATGGACGTAATCATATGCAATCAATAATCAAATGTTAGAGTTCCCATTTCCAGAAAGATACTAACATTGTGGAAGAATGTGTAAAGGTTTTAAGGGGATTATGTGATAGGTTTACTAGGAATGTCGAAAGTGGCTCCATTTAGCAATTGGGAACATATACCAGCAAAATAATACTGAGAGCTAACATTTACTGAGTGTTTTCCATAATCTCAGCAACTCCTAAGTGATTTATTTGTTTTACCTCAGGCTGATACTATTTTTCACAGAAAAGATAAAGAATCACTGCAAAGATAAATAACTCGTGGAAGATTGCAAAGCTGGAGCCAGATCAAGTAATAAGACTCCAGGGCTTAGGCATACTTAAGGACTAAGACACAAAGCAAACTTTGAAAATATATGAATATTTAAAGCTTACTGACATATTCAAAATGTTTATAAATATTCCATCTCCATAATAGTCTTTTAGACAACATTTAGAGTTTAAAATGCTTCTTGAATCCTAAATGATGTAGTTAAGATTTGTCTCTGCTTTCATCCATTCAGAATCCATAGATTATGATAAAATATTTTGATTTGGGTATATTTATCACTTTGCTTTGCAAATGTGTGTTTCTCATACTAGTGGAGTTCATAAGCTCTATTTAGAAAAAGTAAATGAATTCATTGTGTAAAATGGAAAATGATATTTATATATTCATTCCAAATTTCTCATAAATTGAATCTTCAGCGCATTTCTAAGGCTACTGAGTTAAGTGGGCCAAAGTGGAACATTTTAGAACAAAAGAAAATATACCTTCTATAAATTTTTCTCTTTAAAAATACATTTGATCATCTATTTTGTAGACTGTCTCAGTCAGTTCAGGCTGCGATTACACATTAACATAGACTGGGTGGTTTTAAGCAACGGAAGTTTATTTCTCACAAGGCCAACATCTGCCTGCCTGCCTATATATTTAGTCCCGGTGAGGGCCATCTTCTGGATTGCAGATTGCTGACTTCTCATTGTGTTTTCTCTTGGTAAAAAGAGAGCTGTCTAACTTTTTGGACTTTTTTTCATAAAAGCACTAATTCTAATCATGAGGGTTTTACCCTCATGACTCCACCTCCAAATACCATCACATTGGGATTAGTGTTTAAACATATGAATTTGCAGGGGATACAAACATTCAGTGCATTGCAGAACCCTTACTTTGATCACAAAGAAATGTCTTTTCTTGCTTGCTACACAATTGGAAGAATACCATTGCTTTGACCAGAACAGAAATTAAGAGCATGTTTTCTATGATGTGAAATGATAAATTGAAATAGATAGATTTGTAATTTTAGATACAGAACAAAATAAAATACCTATGGGAGCCAAGCCAGTGTCATAAATGAGATAAAGTCAGCTACATTATGATAACTGTACAGTGAATTTTGTGTATAGGATGTGCATGACAAGATATACGTAAAGAGTGACGAAAAATAAAATGTTATGTCTTATTGACTAATGTTTAGACCAAATGCTTTCCAGGTTCATTAACTGGATCCTGAAAAAACTTCCACTTTCTAGGGAACTGCCATTTCTCAAGCTTACATGTATAAATAGAATGTTAATTTCCAAATGTTTGTAGAGAACGCTTGCATGTAGTGTCATCATTCAAGTTCAAAGCACCATGCCACTACTTCTGCAAGTAGTGCCCCTCAGTTCTTACAGCTGGGAAACAGTTGTGTGACAACAGCTGTTCTTTTAACCACATTCACTGTTTTTCTTTTTGTGTGTGTGTATGTGTGTGTGCTTGTGTTGCAGAGAAGGCCAGCAATCACCAGAACAATGGCAGAAGATGTACGGTAGATGCTCTGGGAATGAAGTCTACCACATTGTTTTGGAAGAAAGTACATTTTTTGCTGAATATGAAGGAAAGAGTTTTACATATGCCTCTTTCCATGCTCACAAAAAGTATGTTCTGTTTCCAGAATGAAATTAAAATATCCATCAATCAATTGAGAATACCATTTATACACAGTTTTTAAAATATAAGCCTTATGTTCGTGCTCATGATTATCAAGTATTCTAGAATTTTTGACATGATTTTGCAATATTTTAATTCCAGCCCCTATGTGAACTTGTCAAGTTTAGATTGTTAGGAGTAAATTATAATTTAACAGGACATTTTACTAAATAGTCCTTTCTTAAACTCTCATTTTAAAACATTATAATTCATCAGGTTCACAAATAAATGAAAATGAACCTTTTTTACAGATCTAAATTTTAAAGTATTATTTATAAACATGAACAATATAACAATAACTTATGAATTGATGTCTGTTGGTGGCACTTGCTTTAGCCAGAGAAATCAGTTATAAAATAAATGATGCTGGGCAGCGCCTGTGGCTCAAAGGAGTAGGGTGCTGGCTGCGTATACCAGAGGTGGTGGGTTCAAACCCGGCCCCAGCCAAAAAATGCAAAAATAAATAAATAATAAATAAATAAATAAATGATGCTACCTTCCAGTTCAAATTTGGAACATTATTTTTTTCATTCCTTTTTGTGAAAAATTATTTACATAAAAAATAGAAATGTATTTATATCATGAAAATAAACACATTATCTGCACTAAAAAATGTATTACTATAACATAGTTGTGGGATTTATAATGCACTACTCTATTACACTATCTAATATGTAATGTTCAGGTGGTCTCTGACTTATAATACCTTTTGACTTTTTACTCTACAGTGGTATAAATACTATACACATTCTGTAAAAACCACACTTTGATATCCATACAAACATTCTGTTTTCACTTTTAGTATAGTATTTAATAAATTACATTAGCTATGTAATATTTTATTATAAAATAAGCTTTATGTTGGATGATGTTGCCTAGCTATAGACAGCAAAATGTTCTGAGCATGTTTAAGGTAGGCGAGGCTAATGATGTTTGGTAGGTTAGTTATACTATATGCATTTTTGACTTTGGATTTTCAACTTATGAAGGGTTTATTGAGATATAACCCCATGATAAGTAGAGGAGCGCCTGTATTCTCCTTTAATTTTAAACTATATTTACATTGTAACACATTAAGACACAGTGAAATAAAAATATTTAGGAGAATTTGTGTTTGGAAAGTAACCAAAAATAGTATATAAGAATTTTGTCATAAGCCTGTTATAAACATTGTTATTTCTACCAATTAAACTGCACACCTATTTAGGACTTTTAAAAATGTTTTTGTAAAATTCCATGTAAACCAGTGTGATAGAAACAGTATTAAAACAAATTCAGGTACCGTGGTTCTCTCTTAAGTCACCTTGGGTAAGTTTCTTTTCTTTTTATTTTTGTTTTCCTTTCAACCAATAATGCTAAAATTTTTTTGGCCAACATAAGAAATACTGTTTATATATTTTGACCAAAGAAAATGTTTTGTAAAAGTTTACAAAAAAATTATACCTTTACTATATTACACGCACCTTCATGTTTTCTATTCTTTTTCAGTAAAATATTCATTTATACTTGTCATAATCAATTGAATTGATTTAACAACACACTAAAAACTGAATTTATTTTCCTATTTATATAAAAAAGGTATCATGAACTTCTAGGATTCTTTCCAGGTTTAAAATGCTGTGATTTGGAGTTTTATTTTTTCTCTGCCTTAAAGTAGACTAATAATTTTATTACATATGTAAATGTAAAAAGAAAAAAATCAAAATTGCTAAATTACAATTCTTAAACTCTTTTATTTTCTTTTTTAAATTAAGGTTTGGTGTCTGTTTGATTGGTGTTAGGAGGGAGGATAATAAAAACATTTTGCTGAATCCAGGTCCTCGATACATTATGAATTCTACAGACATATGTTTTTATATTAATATTACCAAAGAAGAGAATTCAGCATTTAAGAACCAAGATCAGCAGAGAAAAAGCAATGTGTCAGGATCGTTTTATCATGGACCTTCCAGATTACCTGTACATAGCATAATTGCAAGCATGGGTAAGTATGAACAAGTTTAAAAATGTGATTAGTTTATTTCTAAAATAAAAAAAAAATATGCACTCTAAGTTTTATTAAAATTTCAAAGTCAAATTTTAAAATGCATGTGTGTTACTCAAATTAGGTTTGATTAGGCACAAAAGATTATAGATCTTTATTTAGAACAATATCTCTAAACTGTTAGGTTGCTCAAAAAATAAGACATTATAAAAATGTTACCAATAATTATTTTATTTCTCTTATTACTCTGTAAGCACCTTACACTTTTATATGTCTCTTTTAAGTTCTCTGTCTAGTTTCCAATAGAGGCCATGTGAAATAATCTTCACTTGTGTCAAAATTCTCTTTCCATTGCCATCTTTCTCTCAACATTGAACTTGGTTTCTATGGCACAGAAGAAAAAAAAGAAAAAAATAGATATCGACAAGTAAGAATTTCCCAAAAGTATTAACTCAAACTTGCTTTCCCCACAATATATTCAACTACCTACTGGTTACTTCTATTTGAGTATATTGCAGGAAAACTAATGCAGCATATTCAAATTGAAATCATCTCTCCACTTTCATTCAACACCATCATTTCCTTTGTTGTTATTATTTTGCTAAAAATTAGATGACGCCATTTTCTACCAATTTGTAAAGTCATGGTTGTAACTTTTTGCCAGTCCTCTCTTCTAGTACTTCATAATTAAAATAATTGAATTATGTTAAATCTGTTCAATCTGATTAGTATATAGTTCCTAAAATCACTCAGTTCTTTCCATGTCCACTACCAATGTAATTATGGCTGCACCTCCATTGTCCTCTCCCTGAACTGTAGTATCAACACACTTATTTTCTTCCCATGTCTTTAGTCTTACTGCTGTCTTATACTTTATTCTTCACCCTGCAACCAGAATAATATATATATCTTTATATATATATATATATATATTTTTTTTTTTTTTTTTTTTTTTTTTTTTTTGCAGTTTCTGGCTGGGGCTGGGTTTGAACCTGCCACCTCTGGTATATAGGGTCAGCACCCCACTCCTTTAAGCCACAGGCACCACCCCACAATAATATTTTTAAAACATAATTGTAGTAATGTCAGTCTCTTGAATACATCATGTTATTGATTTCTGCTACCCATTTGGAAAAAGCCTCAATTCTATAGTCTAACATGGCTTTTAAATAGGATAACCAAAAGTTCTTATTTTGATGAGATAATCTCAATTTTCCTAGGATAGTGACATTGTTTATATAGCTTCCTGATGTAATTATTTGAAAAGCACCCTCTTTCACTCTCGGGAGTATCCTAGTTTAGAAGATAAATTACAGAATCACTTTAGTTACACATTTTTTATTAATGATTCATTCTGATTTTCTAACCCCACGATTTATCAGTACTCCAATTATTCTCTTAATCTCCAATCACACTAAATTACTTTCAGTCTTCATTAACATTTTTTAACCAATGAGCCTTGATGTGTTAAATTTCATCTGACTGGAACTATTCCCCATGTCTCAACATTACCCAAGTAACTGCTTGTAATCCTTTATATACCACTCTCTCCAAGAACTATTCCATGGTCCCACATAGACCTTGCTAAGTGACCCTATTTGTCATTGATAAAACATATCATTTTTATTGTACAGTAATGCTACTCCCTTATTTAATATGTTCAACAATTATTTATTGAGCACTTGATATATTCCAGGAACTCTAATAAATATTTGTGATTTAGGCTCAGCACCTGTAGGTCAAGTGGCTAGAGCGCCAGCCACATACACCAGAGCTGCTGGTTTGAACCCAGCCTGGGCATGCCAAACAAGGATGATAACCACAACCAAAAAATGGCTGGGCATTGCACCTATAGTCCTAGCTACTTGGGAGACTGAGGCAAGTCTGAGAGTTGGAGATTGCTGTAAGCTGTGACACCACAGCACTCTACGGAGGGCAACAGCTTGAGACTCTGTCTCAAAAAAAAAAAAAATTGTGATTTAAAAAGAGTGAAGACACAAAGATTCCTGGTTCACAGAACTTACACCACATTCCATCCTGGGGAAGACTGGCAATAAAAAACATATATTTTTTAAAAAGTAAGTTATTTAGTATGTTCAGAGGTGATAAATTATAAGAGAAATATAAAAGGAGAAAACAGAGGTAATGGATGAGATTATGAATTCTGGGATAAATGGATTTTTTAAATGAGATAATTAATAGGCCTCAGTGAGAAGGAGACCTTCGAGCAACTAATTGAAAGAATGAGGAATTAGTCCTGTGGATGTCTGGAGGAAGAGCACTCCTGGCAGAGACAGCAGCTCACATAAAAGCTATAAAGTGGGAGCCCAAGTGAGTGCCCTAGGAGTAGTGCAGATGACCTTGTGGCTGTAGCATCATGAGTGCTGGAAGAGCAGGAGAGGAGGAGGAAGAGGTAGAAAGAGGCCAGGTCATGTTTGGCTTCTTAAAACCATGTAAGAATTAATGCTTCTAGTCTGGGTGAAGTGGGAATCACAATGAAAGGCTGCCATAAGGGGAAAACCAATTCAGTAAATTCAAAGAAATGAGAGGTCAGAGTGAGAGAAGATTCAGCAGATTATATTTTGAAAACAAAACACTGGATGAGGCTTCTAAGATTCATGTTTTGAATCCCTGGCCCTCCTCTGTGCCTCAGAATGTGAGCTTTTTTAGAGAAAAGGTTTTTCCAATATAACTAGTATGCTTAGAGAAAAAGAAATTTAGACACAGATATGCATAAGGGGAAGGTGATACAAAGAGACATAGGGAGACAAAGCTGTCTACAAGGCAAGGAGCGAAGCATGGAACAGATCCTTCCCTCCCAGCCCTCAAAAGAAACCAACTCCACCCACACCTTTACCTCCAGAATTATGAGACAATGAATTCCTGTCAAGACACCCAATTTGTAGTATTTTGTTACAGCAGCGCTTGCAAACTAACAAAATAGTATTGGAGAAACTGACCAGAATCATTAAGAAATAAGTAGAATGATCCAGGGTTGATAAACAATCAAAATAATGAAAGATAGCAGCTCCTAGAATAAAAATACATGATACAAAGCTGGAAATTTTGCAGAGGATAAAAGGAAAATGATTCGGAAGAGGCAGCGACACTATTGAGGACATAGACTCATCTCAAACACAGCCATTGCAGGAGAAAGACCTCAGGGAGGACCCAGGTTTTGTTAGGGAAGGAAAGTTTCAAAGAATATCTTGTTTCTATAACAGTAACTGCATTTTCCGTTGTGTCTTTCTTACTGAATTCTGACTTTCTCATATCCCAGTGTTCAGCCTGGTGCCACATATTAGTGTTGCCAGAAATATTGAGATGTGATGAAAGATGAATCTATTTATATATGGCTCTTTCAAGAAGTTTGCCTGTGTTAGGCAGAAAAGTGACAAAGAAGTGGTTGGAGGCCGGGCGCCATGGCTCACGCCTGTAATCGTAGCACCCGGGGAGGCCGAGGCAGGTGGATTGCCTGAGCTCTGGAGTTGGAGACTAGCCTGAGCAAGAGTGAGACTCACCTCTACTAAAAATAGAAAAATTAGTCCAGCATCATGGCAGGAGCCTGTAATTCCAGCTACTTGGGAGGCAAGAGGAACTCTTGAGCCCAGGAGTTTTAGAGTTTGAGGGTGCTGTGAGGTATGATGATTCCATGGCACTTTACCCTGGTGACAGAGTGAGACTCTGTCTCAAAAAGAAAAAGAAGTAGTTAGAGGTGTTGAGGGTGTCATACATGTAGGGGAGAAGATGTTGAGAGATTTCAATCCCTTAGGAAATATGAGGGAACTTAATCCATAGCACAAGAGTAGGGATTAGTTTTACATAAACAGAAATGTAAATAGAAGTGAGGGAAGAAATGCTTGATGAAGCTCTCACTTGTTTGAACAGGGAAAAGTTCTTCTATGATAATTTCTCTTTTCTCTCTGAAGCAGATAACATAGTCAAGTGCAGAGGGTAAATGTAGAAAGTATCAATTTGTTTTCACAGTATTAGGATGCAAATCCTAGTATAGGGCTTTCCTTTATTATTTTATAGATTAAACTTATAAATTTTAAATAAATAAAATCAACTCATTTGCTTAACAGTTTAATTTTATCACCTCTGGGAACCTCCCTCCCTCACCAAACATGGATTGGATTATAAATTAATCCTGTGTTTAGATGCTGAAATTAGGAAAGAGGGAATACATCTACAATGTCTGACAGCACCCTCATTGACTGTTCTGATCTTGAAACTGCTGACTGCTGGTCTTCACATCTTTCACTTAGACAGATATGTTTCAAACAGATCATGTATATCCCTTCATGGAAGATTTCCCCACTCTCTACAGCAGCAATTCTCAACCTGTGGGTCACGACCCCTTTGGGGGTTGAATGCCCCTTTCACAGAGGTCACCTAAATACATCCTGCATATCAGATATTTACATTACAATTCATAACAGTAGCAAAATTTACAGTTATGAAGTAGCAATGAAAATTATTTGAGGGTCACCACAACATGAGGAACTCTAATAAAGGGTCACGGCATTAGGAAGGTTGAGAACCACTGGTCTACAGGCTACTATCCTCTTTCCCAGTACACAGAGCACTGTGTATACGAAGGGGTACCAGCCTTTGAAAATTAACTCTCAGATTTTTTCCAATTGTAAGGAATACCCATGTATTCTTATCAGTCTTGTAATTCCCCTGAAAAAGCTTTTAGACATCAGTTCCTAACCTCTTTTATGATACAAAAAGAAAGATGCTAAAATCCATTAGCCTTTTCCTCTCATAAAAAGTCATGCTGTTATGAGGAAGAAGTTTGGAAGGTTAGAAGTTTGAGGAAAATAAAATTTTAAATAGAATTATACCCCACAGAATGGCATTTTGGTCAAAATGAACTGTATAGATGATGTGGACTCATAAGATTATGATAATGTATTTTTACTGTACTTTTCCTTTGTGTGGATATGTTTGGATACACAATCACTTGCCATTGTGTTACAATTTCCACAGTGTTTAGTATAGTAACATTCTGTACAGGTTTGTAGTTTTGGAGCAATAGACTATACCATATAGCCGAGGTATTTAGTAGGATATCACAGATTAGGTCTGTGAAAGTACACTCAATAGAAAAAGGAGGAAAGACATAATGAATAATTTACAAAATAGAAATGATCAACAATAAAATTTAAATTTAAAGAATTGAAGTGCTTTAGTGCCTATATACTTTGGGATTTCACAAAGCTTATGGTTTGTACTATACATAAACTCTCTCAAATGCACTTTTGTATTATCCAGGAAAATGGCCACATGAAAATGAAATAATTAGCTTGCACAACTACAAGCTATGTATATGTGTATGGTGTATGTGTATAATTTCTTCTTATGTTGATTGCATTTTGTTTAACTTTCATCATTAAATGCTCAGTATGTCATATGGATGGCAAATGCCTTGACGGAGCTTCATATTTTTTTGTTTTAGGTACTGTGGCTATAGACTTGCAAGACACAAGTTGTAGATCAGCAAGTGGGGCTACCCTGTCTCTTCCTACAGAGGGAAGCAAAGAAATAAGAAGACCAAGCATTGCTCCTGTTTTAGAGGTTGCAGATACATCATCAATTCAAACATGTGACCTTCTAAGTGACCAATCAGAAGATGAAACCACACCAGATGAAGAAATTTCTTCAAATTTAGAGTATGTTCTTATCCCCTAAGGTGTAAGATTACTGGATCTTGTGCTACTATCCTTAAGTAGTATCTTTGGATACTTTCTTAATAGGTAACGCTCCAGTGTTCTTACCGAAACCCCAGAACAAATGACATTTTTTGCCTAGAGTTTGTTAACATGTCTTATTCTACATATTATTAAATTGCCATTTCCCAAGGAAAGCACAGCAAATGCTTAGCTTTGACCATGCAATTTGAATGTTTGCCATGCCACTTCTATCTTATATGGGCTATGTATGACTTTGATTAAACAGTCTGGCCCATAATTTCTTTATCTATAAACTGGGTATAATTACTACTTCATAACATTTTATGTTGACTGATTGAGATAATGAACAAAAAAATGCTCCTAACTGAACAACGTTTTGTACTGAGCAGGTATTCAATTAGTAGTGATTATTCTTACTAGTAAGACTGATAGTAGAGGCTTTGGTAACATCATCTCTTAACATTTCTACCAGTGTCTTTAATAAAAGTTCAATTAATATTGAATTGAACTAAGATGAACTGAAATATCATTGAAACTTGGAAAGATCTACTTTTTAAAATTTCTCAATTTTTTTCTTCATTTATTATAAGAAACTTTGAGGTGCACTGAGAACAAAATTTACTCTCAGGAAATTAATGGTCTGTGAACTCAAATATTTTTGGAATGCAGGATGGGAACAGGAAGAGGTTTGGCAACCAATATCTTTCCAGGAAGCAGTGTTTTGTGGTGTGATTTAAATTCTTTCTTTAGACTTCTTACAAAATTGAGAAGTAGAAATTTTTTTTTCTGGAAAAATGAAGAGATGTTAAAGTAATTGTGGCTATTCTCAACTTCTAATTTACAAAAGTGTACCTTTGAATTGTAACTTTACATCTCAGCCAAAACTGAGAAAGGTCTAGAAAAACATTTTCAACTAGGTATGAAATTTCATGATCTGGCAGGTAAATTTATTAAAATTGAGAGCTTTCCTTTTGGATAAAGGAGTATTCCTTTCACTAAATTTGTCCTTATTTCGCAATTCTCACTTATGCTGCTACTTTTAGAAGTTTCATTTTGGAAGTCAGTGTAGCAAAAATGCCCAGGTGGCTATTTTTTAATAGTCATCAAACAAACTCAAAATACTATAGTATTTTAGTTATAATTTTGACAAAAACTCTGTTTTTAACTAATTAGTTCAGTTATTTGCTTTTGGCTATGCATTTATGACTAAAAAATATTGATAGAGTGAATCATAATAAACATTTGCTTTTAAATGCATTTTGTAAAAATTAGCATTACTATTTGTTAAAAATTATACCCAAATCTATTCTGAGGGTTAGCAAATTATTCTAGAAAGGAGAATTTAATAAATACATTGTACTTTCTGGTTTCTGTTGCAGCTACTCAACTCTGTTCTTAAAGCACAAAAGTGCACAGACTTAATACATGAAGGAAGTAAGCATGATTGTATTCCAATAAAGCTTTATTTATAGATACTGAAATTTTAATTTCATATAATTTTCACTTGATGTGAAATTTTTTTTTATTTTTTCAACCATTTGGAAATATAAAAACAACTCTTAGTTTGCAAAACTATGTAGTAGGCCAGATGTGATCCCTGGGTTATAATTTATTTACCTCTGTTCTAAACTATCTCTTTATCAAAATATAATTGCAGCACAGAGTTACTTTATCAAAACAGAGGAACATGGTCATAACATGATGTTTCAAATTTGCATGCCTTATCCAGGGATAACATTTTATTTATTTTGCAGGTATGCCAAAGGCTACCCACCTTATTCTCCATATATAGGAAGTTCACCCACTTTTTGTCATCTTCTTCATGAAAAAGTGCCATTTTGCTGCTTAAGACTAGACAAAGTAAGTGCATGCTGCTGTTCTCAAAATATAAAGTTGTAGCATTTTGCAAATTATATGTATATAAATAATTTGTACGATTTTACTAAGATATATTTAAAGGGTATGACTATATTTCAAATATAAATTTAACTACACAAAGTAGTTAGTTTTTTAGGTAGTAGTTTTTTATCTACACTAAAGATTATCTGAATGCTTGATCCTTCTACCAGGCATGTCATGTTTTTAAGGAGGGAAAGAGTTACTAGAATCTCAACCCTGTGAATCCTTAACATCCAAAGTCTTCCCAGATAATTTGTGTATATTATTGTTTCAAATTTCAATTTGGAATAATTCTTCTACATGGTGAAAAGAAGAGTTAGTCCATGAGTAGACACAAGATTTGTTTAAGGGCAGCGCCGGATGCTCAAGGAGTAGAGGGCCAGCCCCATATACTGGGGGTGGGTGGGTTCAAGTCCGGCCCAGGCCAAAACTGCCAAAAAAAAAAAAAAAAAAAAAAAAAGATTTGTTTAAGACTGGACCTGCCTCAGTGTCTTACCTAGTTTCTCCTTTTTTAAAGTTTTTATTATAGTTCTTGGTTCCTGCCTGAATTTTCCAGAGAAGCTGTCCAAAAGAAGAAAATTCCAATAATACCAGAATTTTATCTTTTTCACAATGTAAACATTGGGTTGACTAGTAGGATTTTTTTTCTCTTGAATTATAAGAAAACAGATAAATAGAAGAAACTTACACTCACTCTAGAGATTCAAATGTGCCTCTAATGATAGCCAGGGAATTATTTTATTCTAAACTTCGAAGTTAGAGTTAAAATCACAGTTCTTTGATTGAAAACTGTGCAACTTGGCAAATAATTTCATAAATCATTTTCAGTTTCTTTATCTCTAAAGTAGATAGAATTTTAATATGACTGTCATTAGTGCTCTTAGGATTATATAAACTGGTACATGTTTAATAAAATAAAAAATATAACTGAATAAATGCTTTATAAATTTTGTTAATATTCTTGCTATTTTTTTCAAATGATAAACATTATAAATTTTTGCTGATGTTTCATTCTTGAGGAAGAAGATTAACAGAAATATTAGAAAATTCCTACCTCTATCTGCCTTAATTTGCTTTGTAAATCTCTGGCATTGTTCCTTAATATTTATCTGGGACCTTTGAAATGAAGTGCACAATTCCATCTCTTAAAGCTTTATTATTTTGCAGTGACTATTTTAACCTCAAGTTGTGAAGTATTTAATATTTCTGGAACCTTTTGTAACATTAATAAATCAAAAATTTTAGGACCCTTCATTTGCTTGATCCAATTCCAAGACTAGTTTTTCCTGTGACTAAGTTTTTATTTGTAATTTTTTTTTGTTTTCCTTAAAGAGAATTCCTAAACTAATATATGCTTCAAGTACCACAAAACCTGGATTCACATTGGGTAACATGTTTCTTTCATTATAGTATACAGTTAAAGAAGAACAGAACTATTAGGAGATATTAGGAGAATATGAATGAGTTACCTCCAAGAAAGGAACCCAATTAAATTGAAATGCTAAACTTTGAGAGATCAGGATTGGTGGAGACCAAGAGAGGATCTTTTAAATGTCAAGGCTATTAAATATGTCTTTACCATGTTAACAAAACAAAGTTTCTGTGCGTTTGCTGATTGACTAATTGTATGTGGGATTGTTGATTATTTAGGTAGCATTAGGCTGTTAAGAGGTGGTCTGCTATGTAAATGAGGGCCTTCTTTGAGATTAATGGATGGTCTTATGCAGCTGCTCCTGCTTTGTGAGGCTTGTGAGTTGGGGTCATGTAGTCTGGTTTATTCTGTACGATTGTCAGCAGGCTGGTGTCTTGGTCCAAGTTTATTAACACAGAATTCTCTGTCTTCCCCTTACTTTTTTTGTACTAATAGAGCTACTCCTTAAGAAATGTTGTCTTGCTTTTCTTTTATATATTTCATAAATATTGACATTCTTAGGATCCAAGCATCGAGCCATCACTGTTCTCCTTCCTTGACATCATTGTTTTCTGAATGACCTTGTACCTGTATATGGCTTCAGATTCTGACTAAATCAATTAATGATTCTCCCATGAAGAACATCTCCCTTGTTCTTTACTGTTTCCTTTGCATTCCTTTCTTTCCTCCTTCTTAGACTTTCCTTTTGGATTCATTTTTTATCTCTGCTATTATAAACTTTAGAAATTCTGTTAAGGAGATTCTGCTGGTGATAAAATCCTTTCTCTTATGCTTTCCTTTGTAATAATGTTCTTATTTTTCACTTATTCTTGAAAAACAGTTTTGTGTGCTGTCTTATTCTGGACTAGGGTTCTTTTATTTTTTTACTTACTTTCACCCATCTAAGGACTATATTTATTGCTACTGTCTTCCAAGTTACTATTGAAAATCAGTCATCATTCTAATTCTGGGTTTTTTGTAGGTAGTCTCTCTTTT
>NW_003852660.1:997700-999605 GCF_000181295.1 Otolemur garnettii | reverse complement strand
CATTTTATATTCCAAATCTAATAACAGAATCTGTAGTCATTGCAGGTCTAATTATCTTGTGCTGATTGTCTCTGTTTACTCCTGGTGTCTTGTTCCTGCTAGTGTTTTGTAATTTTTAATTAAGGAATAATGGCAAGGAATATTCCAGAGATGATGAATATTCCAGAAAATTAGCTAATCTTAGCCCAAATAAATAAATTTAAAACATCCACAGAGAGACATATAATGATAAAAGACCAGAACATGAAAGCAGTTCTCCATGCAAATAATTTAGCTTAAAATAATCTTGGCCTAGTAATACTAACTCCAGCAAATCCTAGACCTCAGGAAGAGCATAATACCATCAGGCTAACAATTAGCTGGAGTAATGCTTTGTTCTTGTCTTTATTTTTGTTGTCGTCCTTATTTGCATCATTATCTTGCCAGGTCAGGGATGGATTTTGACAGGGTTTTTCTTTCACTATTTTGTTGTATTTTCTTTTTTAATTCATCACTTTAGGGATTCCTACTGTAAACAACATTCCTGAGGTTATTTTATTATAAGATAAGATGATATTATAAGATTACTTTATTTGAAAGTCAGAGATAGCACATTTTTAAATACAGATACTCAAATGTCAGCAGCAAGTTTTAGTTTGCAATAGAACATGCACGTACAAATATTGATAACCCTCAGTATAGCTACATCACCACAATGCACTTGCCTTATCCATTCATATACTTCTATTTTCTAGTGCAGGTTAGAGAACTGAGCACAGAAAAATGTTAACAACCTTTAATTTTTTTAGAAAATTAGAATTTACTTGGTTAGATTAATTTTACATTACTATATATCCTAAGTTTTTTCACCAAATTTTAGTGGAGTATAAAAATGGCATTTCTTTGTATAACTTTTCTTCCTTAGAGTTGCCAGCATAACTACTATGAGGACGCAAAAGCCTATGGATTCAAAAATAAACTAATTATAGTTGCAGCTGAAACAGCTGGAAATGGACTGTATAATTTTATTGTTCCTCTCAGGGCATATTATAGACCAAAGAAAGAACTTAATCCCATAGTACTACTATTGGATAACCCGTAAGTATATCTTAAAATACACAAATGAGATAAAGAGTTTTTAATATTATTTTATGTACATCAAAAATAATTAACTTTGATTTGCTGGTAGTAGTTTAAATCAGATACATTATGGTACATGATTCGTTGGGGGATATATTTTCTGCTGTGATACAAGGAATTGTTCAATGTGGTTATTATTTCACAAATAACACTTAAAACATCACTGGACTATTCTGAAAATTTTTTTAAAAACTCTTTTGCAAGTGGCCATATACTCACAATGCCACAGGAAACAGGCCACTGAAATAATTACTGCAATTTTCCTTAAATTAATCAACTAGTCTGAAATATATCTGCCAAATCTGGGTAATTTTGTTATCTTTCTAAAGAGCCATTAATTATCAGAGAAGCATTTACTGATCCATTTTTAGGTTAGACCATGAAGCATTGTAAGTTATAATTGTACTACTGTTAAAATATACATTCTATAATATAACATGAATAATTCTTTACTATGTGCATTTATTTTAAGAATATTAGATGGGCATACTTTAGCTACATAAAACTACTTAAGCATTTTGAAATCTGATGCAAATATAAATATAGGTTATTAAATGCAATGGTCAAAGCCATTTTATTCTAAAATTATAATATTCCTCTCAGTGACTGAAAATTACTAGCAGATGGTCCTTAGATTAATACCATATTTTAGAATTCTCTCATTCCTCTATCCATGTCTATGTAATGCAAATTTCAGGATGAACTTAATGAGGACAAATTACATTGCCTTTTCTGCCTTTCAAATTTATCAAGTTACTCAAAACTGGCATATTTCCCCAATATAAC
>NW_003852660.1:990950-992738 GCF_000181295.1 Otolemur garnettii | reverse complement strand
CTGGCACATTTATTAGATGTAATAATATTGGGATATTTAAGTCACTACAAACAAATATAATGATATAGGAGGAATTTAGTCAAAATTATAACTGTGGTATTCTTTAGGAGATTTTTTTTTTTCGATAATGCTTTACTGTATTGAACATTCACCTTCTTCAGTGTGTAATAAGAGGATGATCAACAGGAAGGAAATAAGTCAGGGAAGAGGAGAAATGATCTAGCTGGGGATAAGTATCTGTAAAATTCTGGGTGCTATAATTCCTGTGGCCTGGAATTTCTGTCTCCTTGTCTTATACGAGGCAAACTCCTACTCATTCAGCATCCAAATTAAATGTCCACTGTGTGAATTGTTCCTCAGTTCTGCCTTCTGAGGGCAACATACTGTTTGTTTTTTCAGATTAAAATGTATAATGTAATTGTGTGATTTTGTATATGAATTTTAAAAACTCTGTATTTCTTATATTAACAGGATATTTTTTATTTGCATATGCCTGAATATATTAAAATGTCTATTAAAGAAAAAATTTTGGATACACATATACTGAGTGTATAGATGCGTGTATGAATTAATGACTTTATAATAATAATACAATAGATTAAGTGATTTCTAAGAAAGCTTTTCAAGTTTATGATTCTTTTGTTGAATACGCGTATAAGTAAATATTTCAGTCATAATAAATGTTTGCTCAACAATATATACTGAGTGAATCAATAAACTAAAAGGTGAATTACTTTCATTGTAATTTTATAGCATAAATATTTTGCATGGGCATATGTACTGTATCTTTTTGTTTATGTTGACATGTTATCGGGCATGTTATGATTATATATATCCTTTAAAGAAAGTTGCTCTTAATTGGCATTAATGCCCAATACCTTTTTCAATCACCTTAGAAAAAAACATTAGTTCTTCTCTTTACAAGGCATCTTCCGCAAGGGTAACTTTTAAATTCATTGTCAAAATTAAGAATGCCCATTCAGTATTTTGGTAGAATTATGATGCCATAATGTTTCTGATTTAGAAAGATGAAATACAGCTTGCTTTTATAATTCTGGGGACATTGTACGATTTATAACAAGTGCAAATGATATTATATAAATATTGTTAAGAAAAAAAGGCACTTATAATTAATGTTGTCAGCAGTGTTTAATTTTGGAAATGCAAACTAAGTCAACTTACTTCCTTTCCCTAGAAGTGCTGCCACTGTTGTGACATTGTGTTTCATTTTGTAACCCATCTACTACTTAGGCCAGATATGCATTTTCTGGATGCAATCTGTTGGTTTCCAATGGTTTACTACATGGTGGGCTCTATTGACAAGTAGGTGACAATATCTTTGGCACACTAACTAGTGTAGTGTCCTGTGGTTTGTCCTGTGCTGTGCCTTGTTACTGCATGATGAGTGTAATTTGCCATGTCCATATTGCAAGTATAATAGATTTTGCATGTATAGCTTATGTTCTCATGTTATACATCACATGTGTTAAACTTCCTACGCAGTAATCTATTGTTGAATTTAAACAAATCTTGCTGCATGTCGATTTTGTCAGTTTTGCTCAGTTTCTAATGCTATTTTAGTTTCGTGTCATCTATAAAAATAACATTATTACTATTGACATAGTGGTAGAGAAAACCTAAAGATTCAGTGTCGTGGTGCATTAATATCATTACCATACCTTCTGGAAATGTTCAAAGTACATTAGAAATGCCCATTTTAACTTAGATTTATGAGTTAATAAACTTATTAAGAGTTTTTATTCTAGTCACATTACAGAGTTATAATCT
>NW_003852660.1:988658-989994 GCF_000181295.1 Otolemur garnettii | reverse complement strand
AACAAGGCAATGGCCTTACAAATTTGTAGAATCAGTGGGGAGAAATTATGATAGACAGCTGCATAAGTTGGTAGCCTACTTTAAAAAAAGAAAAAGGGATTAAACATTAATAAGTAGAACAAGAATAATTTAACATTAAAACATGGAGAACAAAAACCCTTCTATATATTTTAGAAATATCCCAATTTTTATGTATTTTCTATAGATGAAAACTCATATTTATGATAATTACTGAAATCATTTGTGAAACTTACATATAACCTATAACAGCCAATATTTTGCAACATATAATTGGGTGTAGATAGTGTTTAGCCTTTAACATAGGTACTCTCAAAGTTAATTTTTTGTCAAGTTTTAACTTCAACTTCATTCAATTTTACTGTTGATGAAATATTCATCTTTTCTATCTTAATACCTATCCGTATATCTCTATCCAGTCAGTCTTTCCCTCTACTTTCTTATATTTTCCTTTTCCTAGATAGATAATTTTTAGGAAAGATATTTTTAATGGGGAGAAAAGGATTGTGAGAGCTAAAATATGAGTATAAAATTATAATAAGGTGGTTTGAAGACATGTGTCTTAGGCATCATTTTGATGGTCCATAAGGGACCACATAACATTCATTCCCCATCTAATTCTTTCCTTTTTTGAAGTATATTTTAGTAAATTAAGAACAATTATGATAAATTTCCTAGATAAAAGAAAGACCCAAGTATCCCTAGGTAATCGGACTTGAAGGTCATCATATTGATTGGATGTTATGGTCCTGGCCCCTCTTATCATAGGAAATTTATTTGGAATAACATTCTGTTTCCACAGTTTAGCCATAAAATCTCTGCCACAGAACATTGCTCCTGATTCAAGCGAAATATTTTTTCTGGACTACTCCTGGGGATCTTGGACTCAAGGCTTTGGTAATACTCTCTTGACTAATAACAGAGTAAGAAATTCTGCCTCCCATTTCCCCTTAAAGGAAAATAATTCCCCCTAACATGACATGGCTAAGTCAGCCAATCATGCACATGGAAAAGATCCTCAGGGACTTGTCTCTTCAATTTAACAAACTAAAAGATACTGACATTTTTCACATTTAAACTTTTTATTTTGAAGCAGAAGATGTGGAAATTAACCTATCTGTTCTTATGTTTCTTCAATCAACAGTCCACCTAGAGCATTCGTGTATCCATTCAAGTTTAGTCTCCCTTATCCAACTCGGTTAAATTTTCCTAGTTTGTATGAAGCACAGACAATGAGAATAATAATTCCCTATTTGAGTTTTAATGATAAACTTTCTTTTAATTCATTGACAGAATACTAGGCTAGGTTTTTATCACT
>NW_003852660.1:978908-988067 GCF_000181295.1 Otolemur garnettii | reverse complement strand
TAAGGATAGGGGATAAGTGAATTTTGGCACTGATCCTAAGATTATAATTTATTTAAAAAGTCCATTTTTCTCTGTTGATTTTTATCAAAGCCTAGATGACTTACTGAAGTGTGGGGTGACCTTTGCTGCCAACATGGTGGTTGTGGACAAGGAAAGCACCATGAGTGCTGAGGAAGACTACATGGCAGATGCCAAAACCATTGTGAATGTCCAGACACTGTTCAGGTACATATGTGAATAATACAACCCTTCCATTTTCTTTGCGATAAGCATGTGTGAATTATTTGACACTGACTCTGTGTGTGAGGAATCAACATGAGACACTTACCCTCACCTTATGTTCTTTCATTTATTCGTCTGATGACACAAATACTTACAGCCTTTCATATGTGACTGGCACGGCCTAAAGTTAAATGTTTAATGCAGATCAGTAATTCTTCTCTTAAAACAAATAGGATGATATATCTCTTTCTCAGATCGTATAACCATAACAAATTCTAAATAAAAGTTGTGTATAGTAGCAGTCATGATTTGTGACTGGCTATCCATGTTCTAGCTGGTTATGATTTATGCCTGGTAGTGATTAAAGGTATGCATTTATATATGCAATAGGTAGAACTGGAAGATTACAGATCTGTAATTAGGTAATGTATTCACATTTGGAGAAGAGTTGTAAACTTATCCTTACTATTTTCCTGTCTTTCATTTTTAATAATTAAACTCACCCAGATATGAATCCCCTTTCTGGTCTTCTTTGGGTAAGAGTAAGCAGTACTGATCAGAGAGAGGTTCATGTTATAAGTAAAGTAAAATACCATCCATAAACTAAGACATCTACATGCCCTAAAATCATCTGAAAATTTAATAGCAGGTATATCATTCTTTTACTTTTATGGGTTTTCAGAAGCCTAAAGAGAATATGCAAGCTACCGAATTATGAAAGTAAATGAAACACTTTCAACATTACCATCATCCATATCTCTCCACTCCACCTTGATACCTTCATGTTGTAGCAAAGCATACTTACCAAGGTTAACTATCTCAGTTTATAGTTGAATTCACAATTTGGAAGAAAGAACCTAGATTGAATCCCAGAAAATTGCGTACTTTTGATATGATCTTTGAGAAATTATTTTCCTTCTGTCAACCTCAATGTCTAATCACAAGACTATCAAACATTTAAAATATATGCCTTAGCAAACACCTGTTCATTTTTGATTATTTAATGAATATCAGCTATCAGAATTATTAGTAGCAAAATTATCATTTTAATGTAGCAGAGTGGAAAAGACACAGACAGAATGTATGCTAAAGGCTCCAGCAGGCACTTACTAACTTTGTGACCTTTATAACCTCATTCAAATTCAGTTTTCCTCATCTGTAAAATGCTGTGGAAAGTAACTCCCTGAAGATTAGAGATCAGGTACATAAAGAATCTGTTAAGGCACCGGGAAAATCTACTCTGAATTTGAATCAGAACCTCTTGTTCCCAAAGGAAGAATACGTATTCTAAAATTATTATAATGTGTTAGTTCACTTAGAATATACCCAACTAGTTAACTAGTAAGCTGTAATAAATAGTACATTGAAAGGTAGTATAGAACATGTTGAAAGTATTTCAGATAAATATGCAATTTTTTTTCTCTAGTGCATAAAAAAAGGAAATCACAAGGTAGGAAATTAATTCAGGGGTGAAATTTATGCCCAGTGAATAGATTAAAATCATACTTACTGATTCCATGCTTAGCAAAAGCTAATTATAGTTTTAAGAGGAGAGGATCCTCGGTCTTTTAAATTAAACATGCTATTTTAATTTTCAATTTGCTGGGATTTTATTTCTATTATGATGAAGTTCCTATTGATTTGATTTTTATTATACATTCTCTGAATGAATTATTTTGGTTATAAGATATGAATAAATCTCCATCTTACTGAGAAGTGCAAAAGTTCTTACTAGTAAGTTAAAAGAAACAAACTGACTGAAAGTAATCAGGGGCAGACAGGCACGTGCCAAATGACTGCACAAAGGCCACCATCTCTGAGTTCCTTGCTGAGGACGTGATCACCACGTGTTGAATGACTGAATGGATGAATAAATAAATTAATAACTTGAGGTACTTTAGCTCTTAGGATTACCTATCTGAAAAGGTAGGATATTTTAAAACGTATGCAATTTTTAAGGCATACGTGAGTATATAGACTGAAATTTCAAGTAGAATTTTTTTTTTTTTTTGGCAGTTTTAGCTGGGGCTGGGCTTGAACCCACCAACCCCAGCATATGGGGCTGACGCCCTACGCTTGAGCCCCAGGCACCATCCTCCAACAGGATTTTTCAAAAGAACTATTAGACACTTGCAAAGAAATTGCTTCTGTTTTTATCTTTCCTGTGCCTTATAAAAATATTACCATGAAAAATACTCTATGAAACTGTTTTAATGGAGTAAATTATAAACTACTAATCTACATGCACTAAACTAAGCTAGTTTTACATTTTAGATAAAGTAAGTTAGATATCTACAGTATAGGTCCTGATGATATAAGAATATCACTTACACATATAAATGACCTAAATCAAGCAGACTTGAGAGTTTTATTTTACATGTGTAGTTAACTACCATTCTCTGGAATACTATTCTGGTTCCTTAAAGATTTTAATTCCTGATTCACTGTAACTCTTGCCTACCCTGATTCTGCCTTTATTCCTGATTATTTCAACATTCTTGCCTAGATGATCCTTTGAACATCTTACCTTAACCAGGCTTTCTCATGTTCATATATTTGAACTTGAAATATGAATAATTTTCCACTCCAAATTATCAGTTTCTGGCATTTGACCCTCAGAGTAGGGCTACTTTTTATTTCTATCTAATTTTTCCAGTATTTCCAACACATATTTTTATTTATTTATTTATTTTTTGGCCAGGGCTGGGTTTGAACCCACCACCTCTGGCATATGGGGCCTGCGCCCTACCATTTTGAGCCACAGGCGCCACCCTATTTTTTTTTTTGGAGACAGAGTCTCACTTTGTCACCCTTGGTAGCGTGCAGTGGCTTCATAGCTCACAGCAACCCCAAACTCTTGGGCTCAAGCAATTCTTGCCTTAGCCTCCCAAGTATTTGGGACTATAGGCACCCACCACAACACCTGGCTATTTTTAGAGACAGAGTCTTGCTCTTGCTCAGTCTGGTCTCCAACCCATGAGCTCAAGCAGTCCACCCCCCCTTGGCCTCCCAGAGTGCTAGGATTACAAGTGTTAGCTACCATGCTGGGCCTCAAATATTTCCAACTCTTCACAGTCCTTTTATCATATTGGAATCTCTCATCTACCCATCCTACTAACTTTTCATTACCCCTAATCAGCTGAGGGCATTTTTTCTCTACTCACCTAAATCCAATTCCATGATTAATCATCAGTATCACTACTGTGCTGAAACCCTGAATCCGTAAGTATTGATTGTCTACTATAGGCTAACAGAGTGATCAACCCTGTCCCAATTCTCTCTTCCTCCTACTCCCAATTTCCTTTCCTTTTAGATTTTCTACTCACCACCCTGTATTAAATTCCTTAGAGGAATAACACTCCAGAGGTAGGTTCCAGTTATCCTTGCCAGTAAGCATCAGGCAACCAGAAATGGCTAGAAACCAGAAGATTCAGAAATAAAGCTTTGAGCCCCATCCCTGAGGAAACTAAATTCTTACATATTTATTATGCAAAAGTGAGTAGCATCTCTAAAATATCTTAGACAATCCTTATATTTTGAGAAATACCACTAATTTCCTCAATTTTCAGTGGGTTAATCCATGTCCTATGATATTGATAGAACCACTATCACAGAATAGATAATAGAATGGATGAGACATAAACTTTCTGATTAAAAACCAAGTGAGCCACTTGGAGTGCCATCAAAGAACACTATTTGAAACTGGAGTTTAACTTATGCCAACATATGACCTATCACATTGTTTATTCTGAAGCATTTTAAAAGTAAATTAAAGAAATCATAAGCGTCATTCCCTCACCAGAAGAACCTAGACAGGTCTTTCATTGATACCTCACCCTGAGTTTTTACTTCTCTCATGGTAAGATTTCCTTTGTGGGCTCTGAAATAGCCCTTCATAGCATCTAACTTCTCTGGGACAACCTTTAAGCCATAAGTTCCAGATTACCTCAAGAAATAGAGTATCTCTACTCCTTTACTTGGAGAGGCTTCTAGAATCCTAAAACAATTGATTCGCTGTCTTCCCAGAGACCATCCATTTCTACATATCAAAGACACCAAGTAGACAAGTACTTCCTCAAATTAGAATCTCTTGTACTTTCTGTTCCATGGGCCTAAGGGCTTTTATTTACACATCTCATTCAAGTAAGTCTTCCCAGTAGAAAGATCTGCTAAAAAGTGAGAGACTGATTTCCAAATTGGAAGAAAAGTAGGTGCTCATTTTCAAATTTAAATTTCTCTTACTAAAGTTTTACCTCACAGGACACCAATGACAACTGGAAAATTTTATGTGCTTTCATATTTTTATAACAAATACTTCTAAACCAATTCAAACACAATATCAAAATGTACTTTGAATTTAAAACAACCACTTTAAAATGGCTTTGTCAAGTTGACCTGTCAAAATGATATAATCCTCCCACTTTGGGGATCTGAGGAGGGCAGATCATTTGAAGCCAGGAGTTCAAGACCTGGGTAATAGCAAGATCCTGTCTCTACAAAAAGTAAAATAAAAAATAAAAATAAAAAAATAGTGTGGCGTGGTGGTACACATCTATTGTCCCAGCTGCTCAAAAGGCTAAGGCAGGAGGATCACTTGAACCCAGGAGTTTGAGATTGCTGTGAGCTATGCACTCAAGCCCCAGCAAAGAGTAAGATCCTGTCCAAAAATGAAAAAGAATAATAATAACAAATAAATAAATAAATAAATAAAATCCCTACTTTGGGAATGTTACGTCACCAACCCTATCATTATGCCCATTTTATGAATAATGCAACAGTGAGAGAAAATTTAGTGGTTTTTCCTAACTTACGTAGGAAAAATGGCAGAGTCAGACCCACAACTTAGATGTCAGAAACAAGATGAGAAAATTTTCTTCAGGAGTTGAGAAATAAAAGCTTCCCTGGAGAAGATACAGAGTAATATTTAGTATAGAATGGGTACAAAAGTAGATAGTTGATAAATCTGTGTCGCAAAGGTCTGAGAGTGATTTAGTTCAGAAGTTCCTTGGGTTGCTCTTGTTTTAATATGATGACTTTGTTGGTGGTGGTGGTGCTTTTTGAGGAATTCAACCTGCCTGCCTCCCTCACCATCATCTGCTACCAACAGGGGAGAGGAAGTCTCATCTCTTCAGGCAGACTTCTTAGCTTCCCTAATCTAAACTGTTAATTGACGGTTTTAGCCCATCTGTACTGCTGAGTTCCTTACACACAATAGCCATTCCCCTGACTGGGCATTTTACCCTGAATTAGAAGGTATGTGAGGAATTCAGCCTGCCTGCCTCTCATGTCTTTTGTTTTATAAAATTCAGCTGACCACACTTGTAGGATAATGAGCATTGTCAGTGGAGACATTGAAACAAGTTATGGATCTGTCACCTGTTTGTAATAGAGTATTCCTGCATCAGGTGAATGGCAGAACAAGATGGCCTATACAGTCATACCTACAATTGTGATTTGTCATTGTGTGCTTGGCTCACAGATTCGTTGAGCACTTGTTAAGTGTTGGGATGACATGCTGTGGCTGCCCTGATGAATAAAGTAGAAATAGCTCCTGGCCTTAGAGTACTAGTAGTCTAACAGAGAAGGTATTAAAGCCAGACATTTAAAAATATAACTAGAATAATTTTTTTTTTAATTACTGAAAAAAGTAGAATTTTACATAGATACAAATAATAAGAATGTTTGTTCTAGTCCCATTAGCTGGGGAATGCCTGAATTGGTTATCTTTTATATGAAAGTTAGATAAAAGTTGAATAGACAATGAGATGGGTAGAGCATCACAGATGGGGACAGCATATACAAAGCTCTGAGGTCTTAAGGACTTTCAGCAGAGCAAACCAAGGGGAAGACTCATATGAGGAGGCCTAAACGGAGCTCAGCTCAGAAGCCAGATTGTTCATGGTTTTGTAGAGTAGGTTCATAAAAGAGAAGTTTTACAAGATACATTTGAGTGTAATGCGGAGATTTGATTTGGAAAAAGAAAGAGTTAGAGCAGATGAGTTAAGAGAGTTGCACATTGCCAATACTAAAATAACATAAAAAGGCAAGGGTTTGTTTTAAGAAAGAAATATTGCTTTTAGATTGGAAAAGGAGTCCTAATCTTACTGAGGATGTGACATGCACATGCACATGAAAAATGACATCATTTGAAATAATATAGCCATAATAATAAGTACGTAATTTAAAATAGATGCTCAGTATATATAAATATAAATACAAGAGTGATTGATTCCTTTATATAGTGAAAAACATTTTTAATGCTTAGATTGACTATTTTTTTTTTTTTTTTAGAGATAGTCTTCCTTTGCCACCCTTGGTAGAGTACTCTGATGTCACAGCTTCCAGCAACCTCCAGCTCTTGGGCTTAGGTGATTCTCTTGCCTCAGCCTCCCGAGCAGCTGGGACTACAAGCACCGGCCATAATGCCTGACTGTTTTTTGTTACAGTTTGGTCAGGGCCGGTTTCAAACCCGCCACCCTTGGTTTATGGGGCCGGGGCCCTACTCACTGAGCCACAGTCGCCGCCCAGCTATTGTTTACAAGAATAAAATTTTTAAACATAGGAGATACTTGATATTTATCATACTCTCATTTATTAAATCAACCTCCTAAAATGTTTTTAAATTATTTGTGAAAGATTGAAATATATTTAACGTTTATTTTAGTGTTGGTACTCAGTTGTCCAAAAAAAGTATTTTATGTATCAAAGTGTGTCTATTTACCTATACATTAATGTGTACTTTCTGGTATTCAGACACATCACTTCTAGTCACAATGGCAGGTAAGAATTTACAGTGTAACATACTTAGTACAATTAAAGAATTATAAATATTTTCCAGATTTAGAAGTTATTATGTTTGTTTTTCTATAAAATACTAATGCAATTAGTTTCAGAGTTCTTTCCATAGCCTATAAAGTAGAGTATATGGTTTGTTTTCCATTTTTATATTGGTTAGCATAACTGAACATGTCAAAAATACTTATCAAATAAATTAATGCAAGCAGATAACTTGTCCGTAGATATTTTACACATATTCGCAATTATACTTACGTTTCTTAATCACAATTTGTAGAAAAGCTATTATTTTTAATTACAGTATTGTTCTACTCTGACCTTAATGCCTAGGGAAAGGAAATTTATATAATTTGATTTCTAAAATATTCTACATTCAAAATATATTTGATTCATATTAAAACAAATAGATTTACAGTCAGCATTTTGAAGATAGATAATTAAGTTAATAGACAACCAAATTTTTAAATGTAAAATATAATTGGATACAAGTATTACTCTAGAAAGTGCAGTACAATATGGTATTTCAATATGTAAGTATTACTTGATCCTAGATTTTCACTAGGTGGCAGGCTTACCTAATGCATTCATTTTCTCAGTTTAAAATAACATAAATGGTATAGGCCTTTTCTTTTAGAACAGAAATGGCAGGCACGTCATATCAATGTTGTTGTCCTATCTGAGAAGACCCCTCCAGTATATCTGTCTATGTATGTATGTATTTTTCTCTTCAATATGTGTTAGAATAGGATTATAAAAAAATAATCCAAGTAATCAGAAATTTCTTCAAAGTGAAAATAATGGTATATGTGAAAGATAAAAGCCATATAAGGAAAATAAAAATGTTCCAAAAGTTGAAATTATTATTTTAGTTTGTGGTTACATTTTACTCATGAATTCTTTCTCTGCTTTGTATCTCTATATTGTCCTAGATGATCTTTACAAGCTGTTCATTAAGTACTGATACTTAATTCAGGAGCATTCAGTTAGCCACAATCTAGTACCCGTTATAATTTGTGAATTTTTACTCTTTCATCTATTTGATATAATGTATTTAAAAGGAAGGAATTTTACTTTGCACATCTGTATATCTTCGGGAGACCAGAACATCCTAATAGTAAACACCTAATAATTATTTGTTAAATTAGATATTAAATATTACCCTCAATAAATGCAAATTATAATAATGAAGTTATGACTTAACAATCACTATTTAGCCTGTAGATGGGGCAGTAGAGTTTACAAAATGTATTTTTTAAATAGAGTTGGTTTTTAATATATAAAACTCCAACATGTCGATATTCTAAATTATTTATTTTTAGATAATTTGAGTTTTTGTTCCAATGGTCCACCTTCCAGTTGTTTCCTTTCCTCTTTATTATAATGTTGTGGTGTGACCCAGGACCTGCCACCTACTAGAATGTCACTTTGAATATGTTATTTTATCTTTCTGTGCCTCAGTTTATTCATCTGTAAATTAAAAAATTGTAGGTAACTCAGAGAGTAGTTCTCTGCCATTTCAATAGATGACATGACCCTCTCAATTTATAACATAGGCTGTAAACTACTGAGATGCAAAGTTAGACAGAGATCAAAATATCAGGCAGGAGGATGTGACCTAAGTGTATGGCAGCAGGGGGCTTCTTAAATTCACCTTCAAGAACTATGGTTAGAGGTCATGCTGGACAGCCAGAAGACTTCCCCTGCAAGGCTGAGCATATCTCATGGCCTGGCACAAACTTAGTAAAGGTTTAAAGATGATAAAAGGATAGGGCCAGGGTTGAGCCACGTGCCCTCAACTCCTCCCAGGAGAGAAAGGGCTAGTACAGATGGAAACACAAAATAAGGAGCTTTCCACCTGATGATGTAAAGATTACATGAGTTAATACAAGGATAACTCCTAGGAGACTGCTTTATAAATTTTAGATACCATGATTTTATAGACATTTTTTAATCTTCCAAAGAAGAAAGAAAGGAAAAGACACAGAAAAACTTTTTAAAAGTTTAGAGCACAAGGATTGGATTTATTGTCTAATTCAGGCCATAGGGCTTTGTGTTTATTGATTCATCTTGGCATTATTATTTGTTCGTTTTAATTTCTCTTGTCAATGATTATTGAATATTGTTTTGACAACCCATATTATC
>NW_003852660.1:970545-978710 GCF_000181295.1 Otolemur garnettii | reverse complement strand
AGAAGCCCAATACAACACTTGACTCTTTTAGAGACAGAGTTCGTTCTTGCTCAGGCTGGTCACCAACCAGTGAGCTCAGGCATTCTCCCGGGCTCAGCCTCCCAGAGTGCTAGATCACAGATGTGAGTCATGGCACCTGGTCTTTAAAATATTTCTTAAAATGCTTTTGAAACTTTCATGTGGTGTGGGATTTGGTAGTTGGTGGCATTTCTTAGGCCTACTTGATGGAATTTGTTGTTCCAATAGTAAATTGATATTTTCCCATCAGGCCACTTTTCTGCCTTTTTGAGAGTTTCTAAGAAAATAATTTTAATTTACTGAATGTACTGTCACTGGTGACTTTAGTGGGGAGTATAGAACTGCTAAAAGGAAGTATGTGGGATATAGATAATGCATTATTTCTCTATAAACTAGTCTAGTTAATTTCAATACCTTCTTCATCCAGATATCAGATATCTACTAAACCACATATCTCAAATGCACATAAGGATTGAGAAATTCTCTGTTTTAATGAAGACTTTTAAAGGAACGTAAGGTGAATTATCACTGAGAGAAAACGTTACCTTTCTAGATGTCACCATTTAGTAGAACGGCTAAAGCAGGAATAAACCAGCTGCAGAGCTCTATGGGACAGTATGGAGTATACGCACACCACCAAGGAGTCAAGGTGGAGAGAAAGATTCGGACTTGAAAATATCTAAAAATTTTATTTTAATTAAATTTGAGAGCAACATTAAATAATGGTTGGGATTTCAAAATATAGAGATCGAGAAGAAAAGTCACCAGGAAAGAAATTCCTCTTCAGGCAGAAACACCAACATGAGAAAAGGAAAAAAGGTTAAGAAAACAGTAATATCTGGGCGGTGCCTGTGTGGCTCAAAGGAGTAGGGCGCCGGCCCCAGATACTGGAGGTGGTGGGTTCAAACCCAGCCCCGGCCAAAAACTGCAAAAAAAGAAAACAGTAATATCACTACAACTAAGAAACAGTACTGATTGCTGTCAGACACTGTGCTAAGTGGTTTATAAGCCTCGTCTCTGAACTTTGAGATAGCCCTTCTTTTCAGCATCTGATAGAATGTCCTTAACCAGTTCAAGATCACGGAACTATTGAAAACAGTGATCAATTGCACAAATAAAATTGCAATATTTCTAACATTAAAAAATCAGCAAAATAAATTATATTATGTTTTGCTGATAACTATTTCAATCACAATTATTGCAATTAAATAAAAAATGCAATAATATTTGTTCTCAAAATGGGGATTAAGCTGTACAATACTGGCTATATTTCCTCCTCATTAGAGGATTTCCCAGAATACCCAATGATATCATAGTTCTCAAAGGCCTTGATTATTAAGTCCCAAATACTAGTCCATTTAGGTGGCCAGGTGGGCATACACATTTCAGAGATAACTGACGAAACTGTTCTTAAGAATGTTTTAATGTCTTAACTAGAATGGTGACTAAAGCCCAGTGGGAGCAGACCTGAGAGTCAGGTGATCAGGGAAGCTTTGGCCATAGGCTAGGGAATAGTCCGTGCAGACTGCTGATTGAGCAGGCATGTCCACTCTTCCTGATGGGATGGAGCAGTCCTGGAATATCACCAATCAACATAGGGAGTTAGACCTGAGGAAAGCTAAAGCTCATCTGGAGCACTGGGGTCCAGGGACAGGAAACCCATCTTAAAAGAAACTCAAGCTCTCAGAAGGCACAGCACCCTCACTACAGGAATGAACAAAGCTGATAATGTTTTTGAAGCACAAACAAGCTATTTATAATATGGATATTTTTAGTCATATCTAGTCCCTGAGTTTAAGGGATGGGTTCAACGTAATGATGGGAATTTTAAGTGGCTATTACTTAGTTTAAAGACACATCGTAGAAAACAAAGCTAATGATCAGAAGAAGTAGTTACTACAGAGAATCTCAAAATTTGAACCAGGAAAGCTACTAGTGATACATAGGTATCAGGTAAGTATCCTACCATCGATAACAAAAACTAAATATAACAAAGTATTTATTGTGGTATTATTTTGCCCCTTTTCTCTGGGGGAGAAAATTTTGCCTGAGTTTGTGTGTATGTGTACTTGTTTATGTAAATATTTGGGGTTGAGGGACATGAAATGGGAAGAGAGCTGATGAAGATCCATGAGACAGTTCTCAGGATACTTTGTACGGACACTATCAGTTCCTTGTCCCTAAGTCACTACAGTGAGATTTTTTAGAAATTATTTCCTCTTCAGAGGAATTTGTTGTAGCAAGATTTGACATTTAAAAATTGTGTATTATGAAAACAGGAAGCAATAAAACATCAGAGAACAACATAATGGACAGGAAACCCATCACATAAAATTTTTTGCCAATCAACATATTTATCTTACAAATTTCTGTTTCAATATTATCCACAAAGTAACCCTGTAACTTCATAAATCAGCTCACTGCATTTTTTTTATATGCTGTTTCATAATTATACAGAGAAAATGTCTAATAAAAGCCAAATCACCAAATTTATTTTTCTTAGTGTGCTAAAATGTTGGTTAAAATATTCTTTGGAAAATAGTGTTTCATTTTTCATGCATTATACAGAACATTTTATGTGGCACTGCCTGCTGTTGTAATTGGATATAGTTTTATGCCTAAGGCTAGGAATCACTCACTTATAAATATGCTGTTATAAAAAATACCATATTGGATTGTTAGTGTAATGCAAATGTTTTTTTGAAATGTAGGTTGTTTTCCAGTCTCAGTATTATCACAGAGCTTACTCATCCAGCCAACATGAGATTCATGCAATTCAGAGCCAAAGACTGTTATTCTCTTGCTCTTTCAAAACTGGAAAAGGTAAGACTTGATGTTGTAAAAGTTGGATTTAACCATTTGGGTTCAAAGAATAACTACAGAAATATTTTTACTAATGTCTTATGAGGTAGTAAAAATAAAAATGCTGTTTTGAATTTTTATTTGGGGAATAAAATTCTAATTTATACCTTTGTTAAAAATGTGAGGTGATGGATTAGAACCATTTCTATCACTAGTAAATATGATACAGATATTTTGTAGTATCATTATTAATCATAAATTAAAAATATAATTTTGAAAGAATTAAATGCAATAGAAATGTATGACCTAACTTATAATGAATGCCAGTTATGTTAATAATATTCTAAGTGATTTTCTATTCATTCAGTCTGTATTTACAAAGTGCTTTGTAATTTGCAAAAAACCTTAAGGTCTTAGAAAGGCTATAGGCTTTGTTGAAAGGTGATTTCCCAAATGTCACTAACACATTCTGAGACAAAGCCAAGTGTATTGCTTCCCTAGGTAAGGGAGATGGCCTCTTCAAGAAACCTTTGATCATGCCTGACAGTAAAAGGGAAGAAAAGTAAGGTTGAAATTTACTAGGAATAAGAATTTTGATTTAATGAGGGTATTTCCAAGCAGACACTTGATTCAGGAGACAGTGGAATTGCAAAGTCATGTTATATGAAGAGAAATATTTGGTTTCTACCTTCATTGTCCAGGCCGAGTGTGGGGGTAGATGATTTTTGTATTTAGTTATCATTTAATATTTAATATTCCTATGCTGGGAAAATTGTATGTAAAGGGAAAAAATGATTCAATCTCATACATGCAAAAATATCTTAATCTAGGCTGCCTTCATTGTTGATAAGAGGTAGAGAAAGTAATGCCTTATACGTTTCTGATTAGTGCTTTCTTTTATGTACTGATTTTATTTGATTAGGTCTCACAGCAGTTGCTGACCTAACTACTGGGAGAGATACCGTTGAGCAAGGCTGTTTCTGCGCTTTTGTTTATTTATTTCCAGTTTTAAAGCTGGTTATGTACATTATAATAGCAGATCCTTATCCGCTCTTTCATATGCATAGGAAAATTGATTTGGCCTGCTTCCAAATGTGGAAACTGAGTTTGAGACCAAGTTAAATAACTTTTTTCTAGATTACATAGAAATCAAGTCAATTGAGTAAGGGAAATTCAAAGTCATTTATGCCCATTATGCTTCAGAACTTCTATTATGCTACATAACAACAAAGAAGGGGTGGCAAGCAGAGCTAAATTGGCACAGCATCTACAGCAAACCCAGTAAGTAGAAATTTAGTTGGAACTAGTGCTGGCATGATGTAGTATGGTCTCCTTCAAGACCAGTGAAGTAGAGTCACCTGGTGATGAAGAAGCTGGGGTCCATAGTCAGACTTGTCCCATTCTCCACTATTTTTGAGGAATGGAACCTGGGTAAATTATTTACCCATCGATAGCCTTGTAATTCTTATTTGGAAAATAGTTATAGGATCATTATAAGATTATATCACATACTCTAGCAAAACACTTAGCCAGCATTTGGCACATAGAGCAAAGCCTCCATAGTTGACCACTTCCCCACATTGACCACCTCCTCAAGTTGACCTGATTTTCATAGATTGACACACATCACATGTGCATGTCAGAGCAGTAGGCCTAGTTCCTTATGTTGGCAACCTGCATATTTTGATTGTTTGTTACAATCCTTTGGGTATTACAGGTTCTACTGTAATTCATATCAAATAAACGTACTAAAAGCATGATTATAAGTTTTTTATATAGTCACTAATAAATATTTCATTTTGTATATTTAGTTTGGTGCCAAGCCAGTTAGTTGATGTAGCAAGGTCATAATTGTGGAAGATACTTTCAGTAGTTGTGAGTGTATGTGTCTACATGGTTGTGTCTTTATTGCCTTAAGGGGGAAAAAGAACAATATAGGGGATACTTGTCAGTCAATTACATCCATCTATTTATCCAAAGGAAAAAAAAACAAAACTTTTCATAACTTTTCATTAAATAAGAAGGTGCAATTTAGAGCCAGAAACCTATGCTAAACTCTCAGAGACGGAGATACATGTCACCATTCTCCTTGAAGTTCATATTTCAAAAGGATAGCTCCAAGGCCAGTAAGAAAGTCATTCCTGGCATGAAAGAGTCTCTAGGAGTTTATATAGGTTTTCAAAGATTTGCATCCATACCGAAATGACAGAGAAGAGATTTACAACTTCAGGTTTACTAAAGGACAGTCTCTAGTACATTTCCAAGTCATTCATGAACAGAGAGGCTGGAGGAGGTAGAATATAAATCAATGGTTTTCAGAGTTGTGCAACCTTTCTTTTTCTCTGATGAACTTTAGAAGAAAAAGAGTTGTCATGGACCACACATTAAACAAACAAAGACTAATAAAAGCTGATTAGCAAAACAAAAGGTCTGTGTGTGCTTTTAGTGATATCCAACACCACAGATAAGCAAAAAATGTCCTCACAAAATCAGCATGCAGCTACACAAGCCAAAAGCTGGACACCCCTGGCAGATGTAATGAAGGCAAGGAAAATAAGTTTGATCACTCTTACCCATTTTATCCATTAAAATTATGGTTTTATCACATAGAAACTTCTTAGTCTTCTGTATTTGGGGTCACTTCCCCGCCAAGATAAAGGTGTGTTGGAGTCCTAACCCTCAATACCTCAACATGTGTTCTTATTTGAAAATGGGGTCTTTACAGAGGATCAACTTCAAAGGAGGACTTTAGAGTGGGCCCTAATTCAGGGCTCTTGACATCACAGAGATGAGCCCACATAAAGGGAAGACAACATGAATAGAAACCAAGAAGAGAGTCTTCTATAATCTAAGGAGAAAGGCCTGCAACAAATCCTTCACTTAGTCCTTCAAAGGGACCAATCCTTCCAACAGCTTGATTTCATACTATAAGCCAATAAATGTCTGTTGCTTAAATCACCCTGTTGATAGTACTTTGTTGTTGCAGCCCTATAAGACCATTCACGTGTCATCAGTGATATGGTAACTATTCATTTACAAACAGGGCTTTTTTAATCAATAATATTTCCTGGTATGAAAATACAGCTAACTTGCTGCTTAATTATATTTCTGTATTTGCATTCTGAGTACCATGAGACATTTTTAGGATTAGAAAACTGATCTTATTTTTTTCCAATATTTAAATATATTTTTAATACCATCATCTATTTGGCTGGAATATATGTGGATTTTTATTCTTCTAAACATAATTAGGAATATCATTTTACTCTGCCTGCACCTTCCTGGGTGAAGCCTTCATCATTTTTAAATCCATCACCATTAAGATTTTTAATTAGGAACAAACACCAGCTTGACTGCTTGTAAACTTTTTTTTCTACTTAGTGGTTCTCATTAAACTTAAAAAGTAATAGGATTTGTGAGGTGTGGAATATAAGACTGTGTTGGCCCCTATTGCTTTACTTGTGTGATAATCATGCTTTGGTGTTTTCTTGTAGACATTGCATTTTAATAAATATATAATCCCCACGGGGATCAGGATTAATACCCTGTAAAGATTCTCTGGAAGTAACAACTCACTGCAGAGTTTCCACTGTAAGGGAGAGAATATTTCTCACTCATTGCAAGGTTCATAACTGAGACCTCCATAATAAAAGACAAGCTAACAGGGGAAAAGCATAATAGATTTATTTTACCTAAGTTTTATATGACACAGAGTCTTCAAAAATGAAAACTCAAAGAAATAGGAAAACTAAAAATACTCAAAGAAATAGGAAAACTGAGTATTTTTATGCTTAAGTGTGATGAAGAGCAGACTTGAGTAAAGGGAGTGTGGTCTAATGGGGGGTAATTTGCAAGGCTTATTTTCAAATTCCTCTTTGTGTCTGTGTGTCTTCAGAGATGAGGACATTCTCTTCCTCTGGGTGGGTATAGGGAAAACTCCTTTGGAATGAGAATCATATGACCTATGTTCAGGAATAGGTCAGTTAGTGCTTATGGACTGTTTCAGGGAGGAGTGAGAAGGTCCTGCTTCCACTATTTTCACAAATGCCAAGGTGATATAAATTGTAGTAATGTGTTCTGAATCCCATTACCACAATATCTTCCTTTATGAAAAAACCGAAAACTTAGAGGGATCATTGATTTATAACATGATGTGAAGAATGCTTATGAAGATCCCCCTATGTTTTTGTTGAGGAATGTATGTATTTCTTGATATTTCCTTAATTATTTTTTTCTAATTGCTATCTTGAGTTTGTCCATTGTTTTCTGTTTCATCTGTCTCTGAACTCAAGTTTTAGTTTCTTTTAACTGTAAGATCATATCATCCTCAAACAAGGTTAATCTGATATCCTTCTTTCCAATTTGGATGCCCTTCATATCTTTTTCTTGCCAGAATTTTCTCTCTAGAACTTCCACTATTATGGTCAGTAAAAAGTAGTGAAAGAGGGCATCTTTTTCTTGTTCCATATCTCAGTGAAAAGGCTTTCAGTGTTTCTTGATTCCATATAACGGTAGCTGTGGGCTGATCTATCATATAAGGATTTTTCTCATGTTGAAGTATGTTTCAATTTGTTGAGAGTTTTTATCAAGAAAGAGTGTTGAGTTTTATTGAATGCTTTTTTTGCATCTTTTGTAATAATACGTTGTTTTGTCCTTGATTCTCTCGACATGATGTATCATGTTTGATACACATATATTGAAGCATCCTCCCACTCCTAACTGAATCCTACTTGATAATGGCAAATGATCTTTTCGATGTGTTGTTGAATTTGATTTCTTAGTCATTTGCTTAGCATCTGTGTTTATCAGGGATATTGTCCTATAGTTCTTTTGTTGTTTTCCTGTCTAAACCTAGTTTTGGTAACGGGGTAATGCTGGCAATGAGTTGGAAGTGTTACTTCAGCTTCAAGTTTTTGAAATATTTCGGGTAGAACTGTTATTAGTTTCTTATATGTTTGGTAGAATCCAACAAGCTTAAGGTTTTCTTTGATGAGAGGCTCCTTTGATTATACCCTCACTGTTGGTCTATTCAGGTCTTCTATTTCTTCATGGCTCCATCTTCAGAGGCTGTAGTATCCAGGAATTTATCCTTTTCTTCTAGGTTTCACAATTTGTTGGCATGCTGTCATTGATAATAGTCTTTAATGATTCCTCATATTTCTGTGGTATGAGTTGAAATGTTTCCTTTTTCATCACTGACTATTTATTTGGGTCTTCTTTCTTTCATTTTTAGTTAGTCTAGCTATAGGTTTGCCAATTTTATCTTTTTAAAACATCCAGTTTTCATATTGTTGATCTTTAGCATTTTTTAAGTCTCAATATTATTTATTTCTGCTGTGATCTTT
>NW_003852660.1:943619-970303 GCF_000181295.1 Otolemur garnettii | reverse complement strand
AGCCTCTGCTGTGATCTTGATTACTTGTTTCCCTCTATGAATTTTGAGTTTAGTTTGCTCTAGCTTTTCTAGTTCCTTGAGATGCATCATTAGGTTGTTTCTTTTAAGTCTGTTTTTCCTTTTTTTGATGTAGACATTTATTGCCATTAAGCTTCCCTCTTAATAACACTTTTTCTGTCTATATTGGTCCCAGTATATTATGTTTTCATTTGAATTTGTTTAAATAATTTTTTTAAATTTCTTAATTTCTTCATTTTTGAATGTTTCATTCAGGAACATATTGTTTAATTTCCACATATTTGTATAGTTCACAAAGTTCCTCTTGATATCTACTTTTTTTCCATTGTGGTCAGAAAAGATACTTGATACTGTTTCTACTTTTTTTTCAATTTGTTCATCGTTACCTGTGGTTTGTCCTTGGGAATTTCCCATATACTGGTGAGATGAATGTACATTCTGGAGGTTCAATGGAATGTTCTATAAATGTCTGTTAGGTCCGTTTTCTCTAGTTTACTTTGTTTCTTTGCTAGTTTTCTGAACGAATGATCTGTCCCTTGCCAAAATTAGGGTATTGAATTCCTCCACTATTATTGTATTATATAGTCTCTCTCTCTCTAGATCTAATAATATTTGATATATGAATCTGGGTGCTCTATGTAGGGTGCATATATTTTCACTGTTATAAAGTCTTGCTGAATTGACCCCTTTACATTATTATATCATAACCTTCTTTGTCTCTTTTGGCAAAAGTTGTTGAGTAAAAGTCAATTTTATCTAAGTATAGCTGCTGCTTCTTTTTTTAAAAAAATTTCATTAGCATGGAATATTGCTTTCCATCCCCACATTTGCAGTCTATAAGTGTTTTGTAGGCAGCATATAGTTGGGTCTCATTTTTAAATCCATTTATCCACTCTACATCTTTTTAACTGTAAAATTTAGTCCAATTGCATTCAATGTTGTTGATAGGTAAGGTCTTATTGCTGCTATTTTGTTACTTGTTTTAACTTACGTAAAACTCCTCTCTTCTTTTCTTACTGTCTTCCTTTGTGGTTAAGTGATTTTTATTTAATGACAGTAAGTTTTAATTTGTTGCTTTTCATTTTTATGATATTTGTTACAGGTTTTTACATTATGGTTGTCATGAGGCTTGCAAATACATCTTATAAGTATTTTAAAATGTTTTAATAATATAAAATATTACATATAAATATTTAAACACTATATATTAAAACTACTTAAATATTATTTAACTATTAAAAAAATTGTTATATGGCTATTTGAATATCATTTAAAAGTTTTAAATATGGGCAATGCTTGCACCTCAAGGAGTAGGGTGCCGGCCCCACATACCAGGGGTGGCAGGTTCAAACCCGACCCCAGCCAAAACTGCAAAAAATAAAATAAAATAAAATAAAATAAAAAATAAAAGTTTTGAATAAAACTGTTTTTCAAAAAAGAAAATAAACAAATAAAATAGTTATACATATTAACTGTCTTCTCTCACATGTTTAATTTTAGATGTCACAATTTATATTTTTTTATTGCCTACACCTTAACAGTTTGTCGTGTTTATAGTTTTCAATTCTGGCCTTTTAGTCATCTTACAAAACACATAAGTAGTTTGACCACCACAGTTATAATATTAGTATAATAATTACTTTCATGTCCTTTTCTTTAGGGCTGGAGGAGTCCCGTTAGCACTTCCTGTAGGACAGGGATGGTAGGGATAAATTCCCTCAGGTTTTCTTGTTTTTTTGTTTTTTTTTTTTCTGTCTGGGAAATTCTTAAAGTCTCCTTTGTTTTTCAGCAATGATTTTGCTGAGTTCAGTATCCTCAGTTGACACTATTTCTCACAGCACTTTAAATGCATTGTCCCAATCCTTCTTCACCTATAATGTTTCTGCTGAGAAGTCTACTGCCAGGCATATTGTATCTCCCTTATATATTATTTGCTTCCTCTGTCTTGCTGCTTTGCAAAGGATCCTTTGCAAAGGATCTTCTCTTTGTCTTTGGTGTTTATGAATTTGATTGCATATAAAGGTATTGGGGTTGAATCTTCCTAGTGACCTTTGCTCTTTCTGTACTTATGTATTTGTTTTTCTCCTGGGCTACAAAGTTTTTGTTATTTTGTCTTTGAATAAGCTTTCTACCCATTTTTTTACTTTCTCATTTCCTCTTTAAATCTAATAATCTGCATATTTACTATTTTTTGGCATAGCTCTTAAAAGATTAATCATTCCTTTCCTTAATTATTTCTATTTTCATTTTAGCATAGATCTGATAAAATTAATCATATCTTTTCAGTATTTTTTTTTTGTTTTTACTGCTGTGATTGTGTCTTTTCAAATACTTTGTTTTAATACTCACTGATTCTATCTTCCTTTTGGTCTATTCTGCTGTTGATGGTCCCTACCAATTGCATTGTATTTTTCTGTTCCAAGATTTCCATTTGATTTTTTTTATTATTTCAATATCTGTGTTAAAGTCTCAGATAAATTTCTGAATTGATTCTCCATGTTTTATTTAGCTTTCTTAAATCAGCTAATTTGAATTCTATGCTTTAGAGATCATGCATTTTCATCACTTACAATGTCTGACAATTAAGTACATGAACTTATATTGGTAACACTGAACAAACAGCTTGCTAAGGTTTTATAACCGTGGTATATCAGTGTCCCACAACTGTGTTCATGTCAAAGTGTGGCAGTGTCTTCCTGAGTGGCATAAATTATTGTCATGTGTTTTTGTGTCCCATCATGAGAATGCTGGAGCTTGAATTAGATTAATGAGGAAACATTAAATTTCTTGTTACATTTGGCAAGAATGGAAGTTAAATAGGAGGCATGTTAGTCTAAGTTTTGAGGATAATATCATGAAGAAAATGGCAGTGTACAAATGGATTAAATGATTTTTTTGAATCATTTAGAGAGAACGTGATAAAGAGCGGTAAAGGTGTCCAGTAGACAGCAGAACTGACAAAAACAATGCAAAAATTTGTTGAATTGTCATCACAATCATTACTGACTGGGAGAAGCATAGCAGACCAAGTAAACATCAATAGAGAAACAATTAGGAAAATTTTAACTGAAAATCTTAGCATGTGAAATGTGTGTACAAAAAGTGGTCCTGAAAATGCTCACTGAAGAACAAAAACAAAGGAGAGTCAAAGTTTGCCAAGACCTTTTGGAGAAGCAAAATAATGTTTGGACCATGTTGTCACTGGTCATGAAACATGAGTCTACCAATCCAGCCCTGAAACAAAGCATCAGAGTGCACAATGGAAGTCAGCTAATTCTCCATGACCAAAAGTTTTGTCAGTCCAAATCAAGACTCACAATAATGTTGCTAATCTTTTCTGATATCAGAGAGCTATATTCATTATGAATTTATATCAACTGGACATACACTCAACCAAGTTTACTAATTGGAAGTACTGAAAGGCTGTATGAAAATGTTAAATGAAAACAACCTGAACTTTTCACCAATAACTCATGTCCTTAGCATTAAGGCAATGCACCAACTCACAGCACTGTCTATGAGGGAGTTTTTAGCCAGTAAACAAATAACAGCATTGGAGCACCCCTTCTACTCACCTGATCTGGCCCCCAGTGACTTTTGTCTTTACCCACAGATAAAGGAAATGTTGAAGACATTTTGGTGACATTCAGGACAACAAGAGTAATATGACAACAGCTCTGATGGCCATTCCAGAAAGAGTTCCAAAATTGCTTTGAAGGATGGACAAGGTGCTGATTTGGGGGCATAGCTTCCCAAGGGAATTACTTTGAAGATGACTATAGGGTCATTTAGCAACATTATTCTGAATGTTATTATATTTGTGGGAGTTTGATAATGTCTGTATATTCAGAGATTAGATACTTATTTAGTTTTCACTGCCTAGCTTTGTTTGTGCCCATCCTTCAGAGGTCCTTCAAGGGATTCTAAGCTAACACTGTTGTATTCCCTGTATCTGTGACCACTCCAGCAGTCTCAGCACTGAGGATACTCTGTGTCCAGCTTTGCCACAACTCTCATGAGGGATTCAAGGTTGGTGTGGCTTTCTAGCACAGATGGTCCCGGGAAGGACCCAAGGAGTGTGATGGGGCAGTGTAGAAATGCTGGCAAGACCATCATTGAGGCTCAGACTCCTAGATTGTGAGATACAGACTAGCCTCCCTCTGGGTCCTTGTGCACGCAGCTCTGAGCTGGAAACTTAGCTCAGGAAGATTGGAGCAGCACCATTGTGCAACTTTTGTGTTCACTGCCAGGACCTATATCAGAGATAGATGAGCCTTTCCAGCAAGGAATTAGTGTGCACAGTTCCTTCTAAATACCTTGGCAGATGGGTTGGGGCAGGGCCATTTGCAGGCTTGAAGACAGAAGTAAGTTTGGCAGGCAGATCAGCCATCTAGATGTCTGTCTTCACTATGGATATGCCCCACCTAAGTTTTCAGTCCACCAAGATTTACAGACTCCTATCTGAATCCTGAGGCTTTCGCAGAGACTTCTGACTGTGGATGAATGCAGAATTTTTGTAGATGTGGAGGGATATGAGCAATTTACCTTCTATCCCACCATCTTGGTGACATCACCAATTTGTATTTTCTTTCTAATTTGGTCTCTTAAATTGTTGTCCAATTTTTTTACTTATTTTTTTATATTATCCATGTTTTTGAAATTCCCATCTATTCTCAACATTACTTCTAATGATTGAGGGTCACTCCTCCCAACAAAGTAGGGCATCAGAAACACAATATAAGAGCTAAGTAGAGCTGGAGACTGAGGGGAAATAAAGAAACAGAAAATAGGAAAACAGGAATAGAAAAAGATACTTTTGTTTCATTTTCCCCTGGAGGATTATTTCATTTCTTTTGTTTTAATGTATTTCACACAAAAGCCTTTCAAAAACTTTTTTTTCATGCTTACAAGTGTGCACAGTTTTCTCCAAAACTTCTTTCTTTAAAATTCCTTTTGAACTATCTCTATTCCCCAACTCTGGTCATAATTACACTTTACAATCATATGATAATTACATGCTAATGTAAGAAGCAAAGTAATAAAAATGTCAGATGACTAGTGTGGTGTAATGAAAAATAAATTTGATCTTTGTTCCTTGTTTTTGGCTCTGATTTTCAAAAACCCCTTTAATTTATTTTGTGATTGGAGAGTTATTAATACCTTTCAACCATACAAGATTTTATGCTAACAAGGTGACTTTTAGAGGGGCCTTAGACAGCTGAAGTGATCCCCAGGAAAAAGAAACCATGTGATTAGAAGGTTAAAATTTTGTGTACAGGAAGGGGCAAAGGGCTGGGGATTGAGTTCAATCACATGGCTCATAATTAATCATAGTGATGCTATGAAATCTCAGTAAAAACTTTGAAAAATGAAGGATGGAGAGCTTTCTGGTTGGGAACATACTGAAATACTGGTAGGATAGTGTACCTCAACTTCACAGTCAAAGAAGCTCTTGACCTTGGGAGACCTTTCCAGACTTTACCTATGTAACTTTTCATCTGCTGTTCATTTGTGATTTTTATAATCACTTGGAATTCGTATGTATAGTCCTTTCGTACACTCTGTGAGTCCTTTTAGCAAATTATTGAACCTGAAGAGGTTATGGGAAGCCCCAAATTATAGCTGTCTAGAGAAGAATTCATTTGTCTTGAGAATGCCTTGGATTTATGGCTGATGATTTGAATTGCAGGCATTTTTCTGGAAGTGAGATTCTCCCCCGGTGGAGACTGTACCATTTGTGGCAGTATTGAACTCTGTAGTACAGTTGATGCTAGAGAACTGATGTCAGAATGCAAGTAGTTATATCTATAAATCATTTAATACTTCTGAGTAAAATGATAAAAAATTCTACCAGTGATTGGAAACATCTGCAGGGAGAAATAGGGCAAAGATATCAATTTTTTTAATATAGTAATTAGGTAAAAGTAAGAAGTAAAAATTATGCACACTCGTAGTTTAAATTCAAATGAATAAATATTTATTGAGCACCTACTATGAGCCAATGCTTTGCTAAATGTATTATAAAATTAAATAAAAAATAGAATTTATAATTGATGAATGATAATATAATGTAAAAACAACAAAAGCACACTGTATTTTTTCTTTTCTTTCTTTTTTTTGGTCTGTCAGACAACTTGAGCAAGGATTAATAGTCCAGCTTCTAGAATAACTGAGTGGGAGTTTGGTCCTACCTGCTAGGTTGGCTTTATTAGGGCAGATTCTAGTCCTGTTTCTAAGAAAATGTTTATATTATTCCCCAAAAGAATTTAAAAGTACACTAGTTAATTTCTGTTTCTTTTAAATGTGGAAAAACATTGCCTGATCACCCATAGAAAAATGATAAATGCAATTTACATGTTGTTTTTTTTTTCTTTTTGGAGACAGAGTCTCACTCTGTTGCCCAGGCTAGGGTGCCATGGCATCAGCGTAGATCACAGCAACCTCAAATTCCTGGATTCAAACGATTCTACTGCCTCAGCCTCCCTAGTCCATGGGACTACAGGTGCTCACCACAATGCCCAGCTAATTTTCTCCATTTTTAGTTGAGATAGAGTCTCACTCTTGTTCAGGATGGTCCTGAATTTCTGAGTAAAAGGAATCCACCTGCCTCGACCTCCCAGAGTGCTAGGATTATAGGCGTGAGCCTCCACATCCATCTGGTAAAAATTTTTAGTGTGCAGATTTTTCTATTAACAATGTGACAGTATTATTATTTAACAAACAGGTTCAACAGTCTTCATATTCTAAGACCGTACAATGTACATTACAAGAACTACATTCACATAGACCATAATGTAAACACCTCCTCCTGGAACAGTTCCACACAGTGGCCATATGTATCTATGGTAAAGATGAAAGCATGTATCAGTTTGCTAAAACTATTGAAATTGAACTATCAAATTTAGAAAAACAGTGTACTTATATAACTGACAAGTTAGTTAAGTCATTACAATTTTATAATTCAAAAAAATACAATTTTATAATTCTATAAAGTTAACTATTTTATGAAAATTGGTAATTATAGTGGCTAACTTTAGGGAGTCCAACAATGACTTGTTTTTCTATAAAATTACAGATAAACTTGCATACAAATGTTTATGTAAAGAGAGAAAATTAGAGACAGAGTTTGCAGAATTTATTTCATGTCTTGATAAGCTAAAAGATCAAAAATGCCTGCAAGCGGCACATCCACACACACACACATATCATCTAGAATGACAAAGGTACTTTTCATGTACAGTTTCTTTCTTTCTTTCCTTTATTTGTTTTTTTTTTAGAGACAGCGTCTCACTATGGTAACCTAGGTAGAGTACCGTAGCATCACAGCTCAGAGCAATCTCAAACTCTTGGGCTTAAGTGAATCTCTTGCCTCAGCCTCTCAAGTAGTTGGGACTACAGGTGCCCACCACAATGCTAGGCTGTTTTTGTTTTTGTTGTTGTTGTTGTTGTTGTTGTTATAGTTGTCATTGTTGTTTGGCAGGCCTGGGTTGGGTTCAAACCCTCCAGCCCCAGTGCACGTGGCTGGTGCCCTAGCTGCTGAGCTACAGGCACCAAGCTTGGTATACGTTTTCTATTTGAAATATTAAAATGAATATCACAATAAGCAAGATTGTTAAACCTGTAATTTCTTTTTTTTTAATTACTTCTCGCTCTTCATTAATACATATTTTCTTCATTATTTTGTTCTGCTTAACTTGTTTGCAGTGTACAACTGCAAGTTTTGAATTCAGTGTCAAAGAGAGGACAGTACACTTAATCAGCTTCTTTTTCAAGAACCAGACAACAGAAATAGGAACTCATCATAGCTCAAGTAGGAAAATGGAGGCCTTTGAACACGTGAAAGCCAACACATTACGAGATTTATTACATTGAGAAAATGTACACTTATTTGTGAGTTTGTGTTAAATACCTTTCTCCATATCATAAATTGTAAAGAAGTTCTTGAAATTTTCTGTGCAAAGTGTTGTCATTACATTTAGCTTGAACTATCTAGTGATAGGTTTAGAAAATGTTTCAAATGATTAGTTTACTATTTTCAGTGCCTAAATATTTTTAAAAGATTTAAAGTTATTATTTTATTTAGCATTTAAAAAACCTTCCAAATCCCTTCCTGTTGTAATATAATAGGAATCTAAAATTATAATCCTCATGTGCTTACTCATAACTGTAATATATTTATCATAATCAAAATGTATCAAATTAGTAGAATGTTGACATATCAAGTTCTTATTAAATTGTTTGTAAATGTCTTTGGTCTCTGCCATCTTTGACAATTACTTCACTTTTTGTTTTTTCTGTACCTGTCATATGTAAAATATGTTATTTTTAAATTTATGTTTTTAAAAAATTCAATCTTGGGCCTTCAAACACTATTATAAAATAATAAAACTAAATTTATAACCATTTATATTTAACAATTGAAATAACTAATTGTATCTTTAATTATGATTTCAATCTTTACTGTGAAAATGATTTTTGTCTGTGAGGCCCCTTATTGAAATCTTGCACCATAGTAGATAGTTATGAGAAAGATGTATTATGTGCTCATGTGATTATTTCAGCAGTATTTTAGAAGCTTAACATATGGAACAAGCTTTTCAAGGAAATATCTAAACAACAAAATATTTTAGAATTGGCAGTAAGTTATTCCTCTGCACTCCTGTTAATCTTTCAGATTCATGATGTAATTTACTTTGACAGCTCTCCAAGTCATAACACTTCTAGAAAAATTTATCTGTTTATCTTCTAAGGATTCAGATATTTAAATATTATCTTTAAATTTATAGCCTTCCTTACTTAAAGATAATCACTTGAATGATGGTTTTTATGCTCAAGGAAAACAAAACTTTTTTTCATGCCTTCTCAAAACCTGCATTTTATACTGATGTTCTAGTTTAACAGAATGGAATTGTTTTCCTAATTCTTGTGTAACCATTATTTGCTGAACATTTCTATTTCAAAATTTCCCCTGATGAGGATTGCCAAATGTTTCTGCAGACATTTATGTAGTTCTAATTCTTCATCTCTTTCTTGCATTTTACAAATTGTTTTGTTTTTCAGGCTTTTCCTCATCATGGATATTATTGATTTAGCTTGCTTTCATTATTTTTTGAATTATAGTTACATTTCATGAGTTATAATTTTTGAACAACATTAAGTGATACAGAACTAACATTTATTTACAATGTTAGGTAAATACATACAGTTTATTTTATAGTTTTGTAAAAGTACAAGAAAGAACACTCATTGCTATTTCTCAAAATTCTGGTTTGAAAATCATCTATTTACAACCAACTGATTCTTAACAAAGCAAACAACTACATACACTGAGGAAAGGATGTCAACTCAATTAATGGTGTTTGGAAGACTACATAGCCACAAGCAGAAGGATGAATGAAGCAGGATCCTCCTCTCTGTACACAAAAATTCAAGATGGATTAAAGACTTAACTGTAAGACATGAAAAAAAAATTAGAAGAAAATGCAGAAAAAACTTTCATACATCAGCCTACCCAAAATATTTGTGACTAACATCTCAAAGGCAAATATAGCAAATAAATAAGTGAGACTTAATTAAATTAAAAAGATTCTGCACAGCAAAGGTAATAATCAACAGAGTGAATAGACAACCTACAGAATGGAAAAACAAAAAAAAATTTCCAACATTTCAATCCCGTCCATTGGTCAGTGTGTCTGTTTACATGATGGTACTGTTCTGTGCGGTTTGGAGTACTATAGCTTTACAAGAGATACTGAAGTTGGGAGATGACTCCAGGTTTGTTTTGTTTTCTCAAGATTGCTTTGAGGTCTTTTCTGGCTCCATACAAATTTTAGGATTATTTTTTTTTTTCTTTTTCTGATGCTGTGAAAAATGACATTGAAATTGTGGTAAGGATTATATTTAAACTGTAGATCACTTTGGGTAATATGGATATACTAATAATATTCTTTCAATTCATGAATACACAATGTCTTTCCTTTGCTTCTGTTATCTATAATTTCTTTCATCAGTGTTTTGTTGTTTTCCACATAAAGATCTTTCATCTCCTTGATTATATTTACTGTGAAGTATTTTATTTTTTTCAATGCTACTGTGAATGAAATTAATTTTTTAATTTCTTCTTTGGATAGTCTGTTGTTAGTCTAATGAAACACTACTGACTTTGGTACATTAATTTTGTACCTTGCAACCTTACTGAATTTTTTTTTATCAGTTCTAACAGAGATTTAGTGGAATTATTGGTGTCTTTTATATACTATAATATCATGTCATTAGCAAACAGAAAATTTCACTTCCTCTTTTCCTATTCAGAAAAAAAATGTATTTCCTCTTCTTGTCTAATTGGTCTAGATAGAACTTTCAGTGTTATGTTGAATTAAAGTGGTGGGAATGGTGATCCTTGCCATCTTCCAGATCTTAGAGGAAAAGCTTTTACCTTTTCTCTATTGAGTAGGATATCAGCTGTGGGCTTTTCATACCTTTTCTTTTATTGTGTGATGGTCCATCCTTCTATACTTCAGAAGTTTTGATCATGAAAGGATGGAGAATTTTGTCAAATATTTTTTTCTACATGGTCTTATACTCTTTCCTTTTAAGTCTATTCCTCAGGAAAACTATACATTTTTGTAAAACTGGAACCTTTTGTTAATTTTCTTTGTATCCTTGGGACCTAATTCAGCTCCTGATACATAACCATTAATTCATAAAAATTTCTTAGTTGTGTGGCTTATGGAATATTTTATAGTCAGAAGTGTTCTATATTTTAATTTAGCATAACATTTTAAAATGTATGTTTACTTACTATGTTGTTTTCTGATATTATTATTTATTCACGTTACATTTAAGCAAGATTTGAGCTATGAGTTAGTAAATCCCTTGACTAATGTTTTTAATATTCTAAAGAACTTTTGATGCAAATAAGTAATATAAATTAGCAAAATGAATTCTTAATATATGTAAAAAAGAATAACTATAAAAGGGAACAGATGTTTTCACTTCTGTCCAGTTACTGCCATAAAAATATCAGATTTTCTGAATTTAAAATGCCAGAAGTTTAGATTTTTATATTAACTATTAAATGTTAGAAACTTATTGGACTTTGTTAAATTTACACACCTCAAATGCAACTCTTCTCTGGTTCAGATTTAGACTAATTGCTGCCAATTATTTACTTCCACCCACATGTTTTCTAGAGACACAGAAAGGTAGGTAAATGATAGTGTCACAAAGATCAAAGTGGATGGTTAAGGCTAAGTGTTAATCATCTCAATTCTTATTTTTCCATATTAAAAATCAGCACAGATGAAGTTCCATGTATAAAATTAATCCAGCTTCTTCTTTATTTATAACCCCAAAAAGAAAGTAATTGTGTAATGTATTCTTATCAGGAAGGAATCTTGAAATTTTTATTTTTTACATAACTTTAAAGCTAATGTGCCTTGAATTTAGTGTCATAAACTCTGTTTCTCTTCACGCAAAGTTAATAATAAAAGAACAGTAATTCATAAATGTAGACTATCCACTGAAACAGAAGGGCAGCCCCACTGGGTTGATATGAAAGCCTTTCTAAGGGTGGGTAGCATGATACCTATTTTAGAAGATGGAGGAGGACATGGAGAGCTGGTGTTAGAAAACATTGAATTCTATAAGATGGTAGCATTATGCACAATGGGGCAGAACCAAAATATGAGGAAGGAGTTTTTAGGATTTAGGCCAGTGGTTCTAAACCTTCCTAATGCTGCAACCCTTTAATACAGATGATGTCATCACCCCAGGTACTCAAATGTGGGAGTATCTGCATGTGGGTGGACCTGCCTGGAGATGGATAGGGGAACAGTGACTCTGTAGGAAACATCAAGTAGAACGAATGCTGAAAAAAGCCACTAGATTTGGGAATTACATTGTGATTTGGTCCAGAGGGAAGAATGAAGGAAGGTAAAAGAATTATGGTTGAGAAAGTAGGGCATAGAAATTATTAATTTGTACCAATAAAACTCTCAATTTTTTAACCTCCCACATTGTTCTTTTAAATCTAATAATTTTATCATTTCATTCCATATGGTATTGGATGGATACAGATTAAAGGAAACAAAATTTCTGCCAGAAACAAATTCTATCTTCCAAGAAAGGCACATGTTCGTAATAGCAAAACAAATGGGGGGAAAAAAGGCAAGACCAAACATATTAAAGTGTCTGAAATTGATGATGACTTAAATGTCTTGGATTTTGTTTACTTATTTTATATATAAGTACTTGTAAGGACAACACAAAATCATCAGAGAAACTTCAACTGAATGAAAAATTCTACTAGAAAGTAAATACATGTTTTAATGAATTATAGCATATGTTTATACTAGAATTAATAATATAAATATCTATTTACCTTGTAAAATGTTACAGTCAAAAGAAGTGCAGTAGTAAAAAGACATTGCATAACATAAAAATTAGTCATTTACATCTTCAGATCACCATTAAAGAACAAGTAGGAGAGAGATATTGAGTGGACCTCAAATTGTTTCTTTCTTGCTTTTTGCATATGAAAGTGATAAGGCTTTAAACTATGCAATAAATTGTCTCTTTTCATGTGTCTACTATAAGTAGAATATATTTATTCATTTGTTTAATGAAATTTCATTGACCATGTGCCAGGCATTGTGTCAGGTACTGTTTACAGTAATAGAATGCAAAAAATGATACCTGCCCTTCCTAATTTATGATCTAGCTGAGGCAGATAATTAATAAATTTAAAAAAATAAAGGAGATATTATAGAGTTTAAAAGACCTATGATAGTAATGTGAGGTTATATTCAAGAGTAGCTGGGGAAGGACTATTTTAAATCAGGTGATAAAGAAAGGCTTTTGGGGAGAGAATATTTGAGGTAAAATGATAACATCAGACCATCAGTAAAAACTTGGAAAGTGGCATCATTGAGAGAGAAAGAGCTATACAAAGCTCTTTAAATGCTACATAATTTAGCATATTCAAAGATTTAATTATAATAGAAAACAGTATATTACAGAGTTCCTATATACAGTATTGTTAGATGTTTTATTTTATTTCTGTATTTGTTGTAATCATAGTGAGGTGTAGATGTGAATATGATTTCCATGTCACAGGTGATAAAACTCAGGATCAGGGAATTTAAATAACTTTTATAAGCTCATACAACTAGACAATGACAATGGTTAACTTAAACTTGTGTTTCCAAAATCCAAGCTCCAAACCTTCATGTGTTGTATGCTTGTTAGATCCAGATTTTTAATAGGTGGACCTTTCCACTGATATTAAAAACTCAAGTCCAAATCTCAACTTGTGATCTTATGTTGTTCCATACATTCTATTTTATAAAAAGTGTTACAGGGTGGCACTTGTGGTTCAGTGGGTAGGGCACTGGCCCCTTATACTGAGGGTAGCAGGTTTGAACCCAGGCCCAGCCAGCTAAAATAGCAGTGGCAACTGCAACAACAACAAAAAAACAGCCAGGTATTGTGGCGGGCACCTGTAGTCCCAGCTACTCAGGAGGCTGAGGCAAGAGAATTGCTTAAGCCCCAGAGTTGGAGGTTGCTGTGAGATGTGATGCCATGGCACTCTACCAAGCGCGACAGAGTGAGACTCTGTCTCAAAATAAATACATACACACATAAATAAATAAATAATAAAAAGTATTACAATTATATGCCCATTTAGCCAGAGACCTGGATATCATTGTTATCTTCTCTCTACTACCAGTTTCAATCATCATATCCTCCTAAAATTTAATTTCCAAATATGTTTTAAATAAGATGTTTTTGCAAGTATCACAGTAGAATTTATCTTCACAGTAAATTTACCTTACCTTTTCCATGGACTACTGCACAAACACCTCATTTGTCTTGCCCAGTTTTCCCATGCCCCCTACCTGTTCACAGTCCATTTTCCACATTGCCATCAGCGTGAACATTGTAAACATACCATAAAACTCCTCCTCTTAAAAGTACTTCACCTTTTCCCCATTTCCCTTAAAAAGTAATTCAACATAATTAACATAGTTTGAAAGTAGGGTGACCATAGGTCCTGTTATTCCTGAAATGCTCTCAATTTATACCACTGTTTTTCAGTGTAATTCTTAATTAGCCCCCTTTTTCCTCTGAAATCCTAGTACATGGTTACTTGCTCCCTCCAGCCATTTACTCTCTGTATATGCTACTATCATATTCAAACAGAAATGTTTGTAGTTCTTAAACTCTTTCAAACTTTTTTCCAGGTTCTGGGCCTTCTGTTTATATCTTTCTACTTATCACTCACTCTTCCAAAAATTAGTGGCTAATTCCTACTCAATTTTAAGTCTCAATTTAGATGTCACTTCTAATTAAGCTCTTGGCTTTTTTACCAAAAGAATAAGCTAGGTGCCCTTCTCAAGAATCTTATCACTCTATCATTATTACATTTACTCACCGTAATGTTTTTGCCTATTTTTGTATTGGTACCACCCACATTTTTCTGAGATCTTGCAGACAAGGAAAGTATGCACATCTATTTATTTGCTGAGGGCCCATATTTAAAAGAAAATAATTCTGTTAACTAGTCAGAATTTATTAGTTCTATATAGGAAATCTATCCTGTAGCACTGAGGATGGTGCCCTACAGAATGTAGGTTCTCAACACCTATTTTGTTTAGGCAGTGTTTTAAGTTTTTTAAAGTGATTAGAACTAATGTTAATTAGCTTTTCTATTTAAAATAGTATTGAGAAATAGGATTCAAATGTGTGGAACTAGGAAGAGACTTAATTTCCTACAGGGTAAGTACAGTAGGTAAAAAAAAGTTTAGTATTTGAAAATACAGTGTGTGAATTGACAATGTTATTAAACCAAAGAGTGTTTTTCATTTTTTGTTTAGAAGAATAGGTGTGCTATGCAATGTTATTGAACTGATGTCTCATGTAGGTGGATAAGAAAAGAAAACATTTTAAATATATGTTATTTCTTTATTAAAGTTAGAGGGCAATGGTTGGATTTGGGAAATCCATCTCCTCGATCAGAAAATTGTTGACCATGGGTAATCTGAGTGAAAGAAACCACTATCACCAAAAACGGCACACTTTGATATACTGGGCTTGTCATAGATTCAAGTTTGTTTGCCAAGATATTTTTAGACAAGCTAAAAAGACAAATTATTTTCACAAATAAAAAAAATGTTGCTTTTTCCTAGAAGTCTTGCCTCTGTGTTCTCCAGCTATGTCTAGGAAAATCTGATCATAGGGTAAACTGAGCTTAGGTTTATGAACAGAAAATGATGTTACCAGAATTGCTAGTAAGATTAATTGGCAGGACCATGTAGGATGATTTGGAGTGAAAAAGACTTGAAGTTATAAAATTAGTAGATTTAAGCCCTGCAAAGTGTTATAGCAACAGGATGCAGAAGAGAGAATTGTAAGGTAATTGTATGTATTAGTGATAGACTTTGGAAATTTGGGGGATGGACTAGGAAGGAATGGAATCAGAGATGCTCTGATGGACTAGCTAGTAAGTGTAGACACTGATTAGTTACTAGTTAGAAGATTAGTCAGCATGATGGCCAATTTTTTTTGGTGAAACATGAGGTTAAATTTATAGAGCAGTATTCAGATGGCTACTTGTAAGTGAAGTTTGGGAAAGATGTGAAAACTAACATGAGTTTTGAGGACTGAGATTAAATATGTAAAGCCAAAGACTAGATGGTTATACAATGAGAAAATAGAGGAAGGCCAGTGTTGGACTCATGCTTTAATTACATATAGAAAATCATGGTTTTTCTCAATACTCCTCCTAATGATTATTAATGTTTGATATATCCTGTCTCCCCATATGTGCTGAAATCTGCCAGTGTCCTTTGCTCCCCTGGGTCTCTATCTGTGCTTGTCATCACTTACCCCCACAATGAGAGTACTTTATTTCACATAGGTCAACACAATTTACCTAGGCAGAAATGCATAAAATATAGAATCCTCATAGACTTTTCTATCTTCAAATTTTTGAACAGAAAGAACGGGAGAGAGGTTCTAATTTGGCCTTTATGTTTCGACTGCCTTTTGCTGCCGGGAGGGTGTTCAGCATCAGCATGTTGGATACTCTACTCTATCAGGTATGCTAATATTGCTAGTTCTCTAAAATGGTTACTTTATGTTTGAATTTTATTTAAGAAATAATACATCTAGTATTTCTCATGGATCTGTTAACTTAAAATTCTCTCTATAAGTAATTAAATATTTTGTTTCATGTATTTAATGACATAAATGCTCCTATGAAAAATTCTGTAAAAAAACATCATTTTAAAAAGTAAACCATGGAAATTTTTTTAGGCTTTCTTTTGTCAGTTCCCACAATATTTATGATGATGTTTTAATACACTTTATCTTAAGAATATTATGGAATAAAAAAAGAGATAAGAAAAAATTACTAAGTTGAAAAAAAAGAGCATTCCTCATAGTACACAATCTTTTTTGTAGATTTGAAATAAAACATCAGATTGATGTTGGTGAAATGATAAACCAAGGGCAATTTAAGCATCTACCAATTATTATCTTCTTTAGAAAATTATAAAAGTGATTTTACAACAACTAAGAACCATTTAATCTTTTCTTGAATGCTAAGTTAACCTTTTCAATTTACTATAGCTAAAAGTTTTATGGATATGTTCTTTCCCACATATATTATAATACTTTTTGTCTCTGCCAAAAACTGAGTAATATTTTGGTAATATTTCACATGCTCTGATTCCAGTAATCATATACTCTCTAAAGATTCCATTAAAAGGAAAAAAAAAGATATTCATAGGGCCTTAAATTAATTGATAATGTTCATTTCCAATTAAGCACTTAAGCATTTTGTTATGCCTATTTTGGGGGGATTGTTTATTTATATCCTATGTTTGCTTAACTGAACAAACTAATCCAAAGATAGTAAAAGCTTTTCTGTTGAACTTTGGGCTAATTTTGCCCACAAGTGTGCCTGAAGCAAAGCCAAGAACCATCTGCTTATGTCAGATGGATGACTGAGCAAACACAACAAAGGAACGTAAATACTCCTATTTTCATAAAGTCTCCACACATATTATCTGGGTACTCCAGGATTCAGACCTTGCCCTGCAAACACCATGACCACACACACATACTTCTAACCTCTTTAAGAGATCAGATTGGAAGGGAGATTTTGTTTGTAGAATACCGTTAAAACTGAAGATTTTATATCAATAGGAACCAAATGCTTGGGCTTTATTATACACCAATGGCTTTTTTTAATCACCCTATTCTATGTTTAAATAGAATCTTGTAAAAAAAAAAAAAGGCTAATGTGTAAGTTAAATAGAGGAAAGCTATTTTGTGGAGGTGGAAAATGATATTTTTCTTTCTCTTCACTTTGCCTCATATTTTATGTTCTAAATAGAAAAGAGAAATTGGTTGAAGCTTGTGCTAAAAGAGTAAACTGAACTAGAACTATAGGTTTTAAAGTCTTAAATGTAAGAGTAAACATTACATCAAGTATTTCCATCCAATACCTACATGTGTGTATGTATAACTGAAACATGAAACTTACAGTTCAACACATAACATTTCTGCTTATAATCGGCTATATTATTTTCTATCTTATTGAAAGACACACTGTTTCATTTAAAAATTGGCTGTCCAGGCTCAACGCCTGTAGCACAGTGGTTACGGTGCCAGCCATGTACACTGCGGCTGGCAGGTTCTTGGCCCAGATAGAAAGGCAATAAAAAATGGGCGGGCGTTGTGGCGGGCACCTGTAGTCCCAGCTACTAGAAAGCTGAGGCAAGAGAATCACTTAAGCCCAGGAGTTTGAGGTTGCTGTAAGCTGTGATGCCAGGGCACTCTATCCAGGGCAACATAGTGAGACTCTGGCTCAGGAAAAAAAAAAAAATTGCTGTCCATAACCCATAACTCTACTTTGTGAAAAGGACTTAACTACAGAATTCGTAAAATCTAGAAAGTAATTTCTCTTCATTAGGACTTTTGATAGATTGTTAATAGTTTTTGAAGTATTGGGCATGATTTTCAAGGACACTTTCTTTAATCTCTTACTAAGAAAATGGTCTATGTGTCTCAAAAGACTGTTCTGCATTTCAAACTTTCCAACGTAAGAGATGCACTATCACCTGAGGGAAATGCAAGATTTCAAATTAAAAACAACAACCACCACACCCTCTTTTAGCATGGAATGGTGTGGAAAGAGAATATAAGCAATAATATAATATAAGCAATAATAAATGAGAATTACAGTTTAGAAACTAATTTTGCTAACATATAGCATAGTCCTAAAATATAGATTGAAATTTTTCATTGCAAATAGATTTAAATCTTAATAGTGTTTTAAGTATTCACATTTTGTTTATAATTTTTTGTTTTTAAAAATTTAAAAATGGGGATGATGTGGTGGCTCAAGCCTATAATCCAAGCACTTTGGGAGGCCAAGGTGAGTGAATACCCTGAGCTAAGGAGTTCCAGGCCAGCCTGAGCGAAAATGAGACCCGCTCTATTCCAAACAGAAAAACTAAATATGTGTAGTGGCAGGTGCCTGTAATTCGAGCTACTTGAGACGCTGAGGCAGGGAGATGTCTGACCCTAGGAGTTTGAGTTGCTGTGAGCTATGATGATGCTATAGCACTCTAGCCAGGGCAACAGATTGAGACTCTGTCTCAAAAATAAATAAATAAATAAAATAAAAATGTTTGCATCATGCCTCATTGCACATATGTAAGCATATCAAAATAATAATTACTTCTGATATTTCTTTATGAACAGCATAACCAGTTGTGTTTATTTAGGACAGGGATAAGATAGACTTGGTTTTTTTTTTCTAATGGAGGCTTAATGATGTGTTATGAGAGGTAATCTTTTGGAAGTGGTTAGCTGTTCACATTCTTAGCTATTCAGTACATCTCAGACATCTAATAAATACTTATTTTGTTTATATTGTAGTCATTTGTGAAGGATTATATGATTTCCATCACTAGACTTCTGTTGGGACTGGACACTACTCCAGGATCAGGGTTTCTTTGTTCTGTAAGTAAATCTCTAAAACACAAGATTGTTCTGATAGAAGGTTTTAAAATTCATCTACCATGTATTTTGGCTGACTCTTCCATGTCCTATATTATTTTATCTGATGTATGTTCAAAGAATTGCATAGAGTTTTTAAATTCCTTAAAACTTTCATGGAAAATATATTTATTTTAATTAACAATCATAATAGCTATTCCATATAAAATTCAGAACAAGTTGACTTGTTTGTTTATTTGTTTTCCTAACTGACAATTTGAGACTGACAGGTTTTGATGTAGGGTTCCATACTGTCTGGGAAAATTATCATCATGCAGTTTCACCAGTTTGTTTAATAGATGACTGTAACTATGTCCATTTGCTAGCTTGCTAGCCATTCAGATTTACAAGTAGCAAAGAGGCACTAGAACTCTTGTTTCCTGCCTATTAGCCCTAAGCTTTTTCTACCACACATCTTTGCAATGTGGATGTTAATAGAGCACAGGGTTCAAGAAGTACTTTTGCACTGTAATGTCTTTTGCATTTTACATTCCATAGCATTGGCAGACCGTGTCCACTAAACACCAGTGGCAGACTCCAATTATTACAAAAATATCTCCATGTGACTTATTTCTCCAGTTCGATTACCAGTGCTCTGAGGCCTATAACTACTATTGTAACAGCATACTGCTTTAAACTGAGTACTTAGATTTTTTAAGTTTGGGTGAGATAAGTTGAAGTAAAATAAATATATTTAATACATGAGTAAGCATTTGTGAAATATTCCTTTGAGATATTAATAAATTCAGCCATTAAGAAAAAAAAATAACCACCAGATTTTTAATTTTTAAACACCTAATATGTAAATAATTGATATGTATTATAGATGAAAATCACTGAGGATGACTTATGGATCAGAACTTATGCCAGACTTTACCAGAAGTTGTGTTCTTCTACTGGAGATGTTCCCATTGGAATCTATAGGACTGAGTCTCAGAAACTCACTACATCAGAGGTTTGGAAATATCAAAGCATTCCTGTTTTGATGTTTAATCTGTTGAATATGAGCATTCATAAACTTGGAAACTGATTTCTAAAAAATACCTTAGAAAGTGAAGAAGAATATTATCTGAATACATAGTATTGAATTTCAGAAACAAAAATCTTTTCAACTAATTTATTTTAGAAAACTACATCAGAATTTCACAAAATCTTATTGGCTCAGAGGCTTAGTTTATGGATGTTGTACTCTAGATTCTTTTTGCAGAATAAGGATTATACATGTCTAGAAGATTGTCAGAAAGCAAATTAATTTTAAATACATAAGAAAAGTCCTCAGGGCATACAACCTAGATTTCTAATATATCCTCCAACTTTATACATTAGCATTTGGAAGGAGGCAAAACAAAGAGATATCAGTAGGTATTGAATTAGGATTTCTCAATCTCTAGATTGAAGACCAGTTAAAGTCAAAAGACAACTCTGGGAGTAGTGCCAGACTTCCCCAGAGGAGAGCTCAGTAAATGTAACACCCAACTAGCACCCATGAACATGGAAGGATGATTCCTGATGACTGCATACAGGTGAAAACATACTCGGATTTTGAATTGGTCACTTGATGTGCTTCTAAGTAGTTTTTACATGCTTAGCAAAACACTACTTTTTAAGTCAGACTTTTTTTATGAAATGAAGATTTTAGATAAATGCACTATCCTATCAATATCGATCAACTTATTTAATATAAATTTTGATTATATTCTTAAAAAATTTTTCTTCTTCCACCACCTTTGTTATTATAAATTCTAAAGAAATTTTTGATAGCTATTTCTTTTTTGTGATCTCCTGTAAAATCACCTGAACTATGAGGTTCAGAGCAGTCATATGTATTTCAGTGGTCTATATTACCTTTAAACCACTCATAATTAAATCAACAGATCTATGCATAAAAAAAAAAAGTTTATAAAAAAAACAGAAGAACAACATAGTAGATTTTTAGTTTTCTTGTGTTGTTAAAATTTATAATGTGACACTTACAGAAGTAGCCAGCAGCAGTTAGTTCAGCTTTTCTGAGATGTTGCTGATGGTTTTACTGTACCATCAAGGGTGTTGTTAAATGAAGCTGTGCTGCCATCTCTTCTGCTGAGTTCAAGTTTTTCTTTGGCTGTAGTCCCTATGGTTCACAACACAGAAAGTGAGACCAAATCAGAGAAAATTAAGAACAACTAATGGAGAAACAGTCCAGAGAGTTACATGTTACATATGACTGAAAATTTAAGACTACTAGATCCAAAAAGGTTTTGTTGTTGTTGTTGTTGTTGTTGTTGTTGTTGTTGTTTGCAGTTTTTGTCCTGGGCCTGGTTTGAACCCACCAGCACCCTACACCTCTGAGCCACAGGCACTACCCCAAATTCTTTAATTGAAAGTTAAGAGGAGACCAAGTGTTTTCACACCCAAGCAATCAAGCATTATAGTAATCTGTTTGGGCTACTGTTAAAAATACCATAGATTGGGTGGCTTATAAACAACATAAATTTGGCACAGTTCTGGAGGCTAGAAAGACAACATTTAAGGCATGAGCCTATGAGGTGTTTGGTGAGGCGAGCTCCCTAGTTCTTGATGGCCATCTTCTCACTGTATCCTCTCATGGGGGAAAGGACAGGGAGTCTCTCTGAGACCTATTTTATAAGGAACCTTTGTGACCTAATCACCTTTCAGAAGCCCCACTTCCAAATAACATCACATTGAGGATTAGGTTTCCACATGTGAATTTTGGGCAGAGGGGAAACAAATATTCAGTCTATACAAGCTCTATTGCTTTCTTTTGTCTTTGGTAAGTATAAAGAAGATTTTCATACAGCATGAGTATGGTCATACTTTTCTCTCAAATATATACTTGGTGTAAATTTCAATGTATCAACTTCTCCCTTGGTCAAGTGCACATCCATGTAGGTCATTCTGTGTTACTGAAAAGCGTTGTTGTATGCTGTTTTTCATGTAGGTAGGGAAAGGATAACTGAGTATTTGTATGGTCATCAAGGGGCACTTAACTACATTTTGGTCAACTCTACCCATCACAAGTAAAGATCACTTCAGCAAAATGCTTATGAAACTGCAAACTTCTAGCTTGTATAAAAAATACCTATCATTGAGAAGATAAAAAGAAAATGAGTTAAATAATGGTAGTACTTCCTATTTTCCTGTGTTGAATTCAATTCATCTTTTGGCATACCTATTTTTATTTACATTTTATGTTATGCCTATTGTAAAAAGAATTGAGAAAACAAGTAAAGATTAAAAATAGGGAAATCAAGCACTATCAACAACAAAATACATTAAACAGAGTCAGAGAAATCAATACTTCTCTACATCTAACATATGCTTAGTGCTACAGTTGAGCCTGACTTTATATTTATTTTTTGTTGCAAATAAGGCAAATGGAACTATGTTGATTTATGTAATTGTAGCCTGAAATATGAAAGAATAAGTTTCAACTTCTAAATATTTGTTTTTCTGGATCAATTGTTAAAAGATTGAATTTGTTCTGGGCTGCTTTAATTTAGAAATTTTAGATAAGATGATGAATAGTATGTACCTTCAATCACTGTTTTGCAAGATGCAAAGGTACCATTAAAGCGGACCTCCCTTGGGTTAATCTTCTATTAAAAAAAAAAAAAACAGAGGGGGTTATCAATTAAATCTTAACTCAGTAAAGATATTGAATTTTGTGTATAGGAAGAAATATTACTTTTTTCTGACTAAGAGTTTAGTGGATCTAATGAAATGAAAGATGTCTTAGACAGTTTACCATTTCTCTCAAATGTTAGATGGTCTAAAAAAATAAATTTTTGACATCCAAGTAACTCTTCATTGGTTGAAATGCAAATTTTTATCTTACTTGAATTCAAGGAAGACACTAGATTTTAAGAGGGTGAAAGTTTATTTAATGATTAAAATTGGAGAGTCTCTATTTCTGCTTAGATCAGACAGATCCCTATTCTGTCTGATGGTTCAAAAACTTGGACTACTGTCTTTCACCCCCCAGCAACAAATACTGAAGGTTTATTCCATGGAGCTGTTAGTGGGCTGGGGGGCACTGGACAGGGCTGAGGCCTAGGAGTACGGCACAGGATTCCCAGTGCTAAGTAAAACTATGTATTTCACATGATTTATACTTAAGTAACAGGTTGGAAAGGTCCTCCCTAGGGAATCTGACCAAGTTAAGTGGAAGGACCTAAAATTACAGATGTGGGAAATTGTCTAGGTCAGTGTTTTTCAACCCTTTTATCTCACAGCACACTTGAACTGATAGTTAAACTTACATGGCACAGTTAAATTATGTTGTTCAAAATTAAAAAGTAAAAACCGAATGTACTTATTATAAGTTGAACTTCTTTCATAAATAATTTAATTAATGATCTCTAAAATTTTTTGTGGCACACCTAAAATCCTCTCACAGCACACCAGTTGAAAATCACTGCTGTAGGTAAGTAATTTAGCCAGATTGTCATGAAACTCAGTAGTAAAAAGAATCTCACCAAGTGCTTTCAATCAATTCATTATTCTCTTAAATAAGAGAAGACAAATAAAAATTGCATAGTATATCAGAAAATCTTTTAATATGAAATAAAGAGGGGAAAAAAGAAAACCTTGTAGAAAAGACAGCCTGTTGAGTTAGAAGAAAATTTTTAAGAATTTAAAATAAAAACTCTATTCCTACATATTTACCCAAGAGAAGTGATTATACAGACACACAATGATTTGGACACAAATTTTCTTAGCACCATAATGAATAATTGCTGAAAATTATTTGACATTAGAAACAAACTAATGCCCTTTAATAGCTAAACAGTTAAACTAAATGTGATAAATCCATGAACGGAATGATAGTAACAGAAACAAACTATTTATATGTGCTGCAACTTGGATGAAGCTCAACAACATGTTAAATGAAAAAGGACAGACACAAAAGACTACATATTGAATGATTCCACTTATGTGAAATGCCATAAAAGGCAAATGTGTACAGATAGAAAGTAGATTAGTGATTGCCTGAAGCAGGGAGAGGTCAGGAGAATGGAGGTTAATAGTTAAAGGATATGATGGAACTCAATGGGGTAAAAGAAATGTTCTAAAACTGTTTTACTATGATGCTTTAAATAACTTGGCAAGTTAACTAAAATAACTTTGAAATGAACACTCCAATTTTATGCACAGCTAAAGCTATCTAACTTGTGTAGGAGTAGAATAAATAATCCAGTAGAACCTTCATAGTCAACCACCTCCCTACATTGACTGCCTCCTTAAGTCGGCCTAGTTTTCATAAAGCAGACACACACACATGTCCTTATCAGTACCTACTGATAGGAAGGCCTGCTTCCTCATGTTGACCGCCTCTGTAGGTTGACCACTTTGTTACTATCAAATTGGGTGGTCAACTTACAGAGGCATTATTGTATTTCAAATACACATTTTTAAAAATAAATCCTTCCCAAACCTGCTTTCTAAAGAACTTAACTTCTAAAGAACTTAACCAAAGTAAATGCCTAAAATGAGGCAGAAATTATAATATGCAAGAAACCTGACATTTTATGGAAATGTGGTGGCAAGACTAAAGGCAATGGAATTCTCAGAATGTTGGTGAAAGGTTCACCAGGCACAAAGGGATATCTGGAGAAGGTCAGAAGACATTAGAGAAATTTATCTTAGGAAGATGAAATCTGTGGAATTCCTGATGCATCTCAATATCAAAAAAAAAAAAGATTAGACAATTGCCAGAGTTCAGAATCAACTATTGTACATATCTGAGAAAGTAATAAAATAAAATAATTATTTAGGAATATAACACAACCATCAACAAGGAATGTGTGCAGGAAATAAATACTAACCATGTTTCTTACATGGTTCCTCTGTGCATTGCACTTACTAAGAATATGTACTAAATTTTGATCTGATCAAAATTATATAGAATTATTTTGAGATGATGAGAGATGACAAAGGTAGTGGTATATATGGAAATGATTGTTAATTCTTCCTCTTCCAGAGTAAGAGATCATTAAGTAAAAGCAGAAATTGAAAAAATTGAGAAAAACAATCAAGCATCTTGTATACAGGCAGAGAGGTGGAGGCCAACAGAAATAGCTAAGAAAGACAAAAATGAAAGGGCAATGAGGGAGATTATTAGGAAAACTGATATTTTTCCCCAAAAAAACTTATTTTTAAACTATTTTAACTATGCCTTCCAACTAACAGACTTATAGACATAAAGTGGTGATACTAGTTAGATCTATTTATTATTTCTTCAGTATATACTTTTAAGTGCTAATTCTCTTTTGTTTTATGAGGAATTTTATAGAAGTTGACACTTTATATAAGGATAAACTAATAGAAAGACTTCTAGCTTTGCTTCCCTATGTTTTCATGCATTTAAAAAAATACATTTTAAAGGCAGGTGTAGGTTTTCATATTACATCATCTAGCCTGCTTTTAATGTCTTCCCATGTTCTGTGTAGAGACAAAAATTTATATCATAAAGTATATCTTTGACATAGCTACTTTGATTGTGAGGGTGGAAGAAGCACAGAATACTCTAGTAAACTTAGCTTTGAAAAGACAAATAATAATAAGGAATATTCATAATCAAAATCTATAAAATTTATAAAAGACCTAGAATACTATCTTCTTTCTTTCCAGTGGGCTATAGAGTGGTGGAAGAAGTCACACAAATCAGAAGTAAATCAGACATGCACACTGAGCTAGAAAAATCAGTCCACAGAGAGTAGAGACAGATTTGCTCCTTTATAACTAGTTACATGTCACCAAGACAGGAGAATTTCTACCACTATCTATATGTTAATATTTCAGGGAATTTTTACAAACATTAATTCTCTTTGTTCACAAAATAAATACAGCAGAGTTGTCATACGTACAAACACACGAAACCTGAAAACAAACACACAAAAACAAAAAAAAAGGAAAGAAAATACAGGAATGAAAAGGACACATGTTCCTTTGGGGGGGTAGACTAAAGGGACTAATATTTTCTACCTCAATTCTTTATACGGAATTCTAAAATCTAAAAAGTTCACTAAACTCATTTGTTGGCAAAACTTCACCAGAATTGTCATGAGATTATTTATAACGTTACTTATTCCTCTTGAACAGACTATTTATGCTTCTGTTGCAGAAATATTAATGTTTTTTATTCTAAAATGCTATCCAGATCCCACTGGGAGTATTATCATGCAGCACATGATATAGCATTAACTTTCCAACATCTGAATAATTCTGCATTAACAAACACATTTGTCCCTGGGTTCTTTGAGTAAGAAAAGGTAGACCTGCATTTGCCTCTAGTTTTCCAATGTAATGAAAATCTAATTTTTTGAAATATATCTAGTGAAAATTTTACTGGAAACTAGAAAGAAATCATATAAAGCTTATTATAGTACTGACATCTGTTATTGTGTATGCAATAAAATGTGGAATGCTACGCTGACATTTGATCACCACTATAATCAATAAATCATATAGCTTTCAAAAATTTGCATAGTGGGCATTTATTAACTCTACTATTAAAATGGAAAGTATCATTTTAAACATATTATTAAAATCAAAATTGCCTTTCATAAAATCTCATTAATGAAATGATTTTAATA
>NW_003852660.1:933928-942458 GCF_000181295.1 Otolemur garnettii | reverse complement strand
TTCATATTTTTATGCTACCTAAAGTTAATAATGAAAGACATTTCAAGATGTTATTATAAATTGTATTTATTGATTTATTTAGAGACACAATCTCACTATGTCACCCTGGGTAGAGGGCTGTGGTGTCCTACCTCACAGTAACCTAAAATTTGGGGGCTCAAGAGACCTTTTTGCCTTAACTTCCCAAGTACCTGAGACTATAGGCACCTACCAAAGGCCTGGCTAGTTTTTGTATTTTTAGTAGAGATGGGGTCTTGTTCTTATGCAGGGTGATCTCAAACTCCTGAGCTCAAGCAATTCACCTGCCTTGGTATTCTGAAGTACTAGGATTACAGGTGTGAGCCACCGTGCTTGGCATTATGAATTTTAAAGTGATTTGAAAACTAGTTTTCTTTTGCTTTTCAAGTACTGAAGAGATCCCTCACCTACTGTACAGAGCACTGATATTCTTCTTAGTACACACACTGATTCAACATAAAAGCTTATAGGTGCCACACTGATGTATTTCAGAATCTGTTTTACTTAACAGTGGTGTAAAGGAATATTTTTGAGAATATTCTTGTAGTGAGACTATTTAAGACACACACTCTTAGCAAATTTCCAGCTGTTCATACATTATTAACTGTACTTATAAGCTGTATATTAGTTCTACATAATTTATTTATCTCATAACTGAAAGTTTGTCTCCTGAATGAACATTTTTTCCATTTCTCTCATCCCCTGATCTCTGGTAACCACCATTTTGCTCTTTTTCTATGAATTCAACATTTTTAGGGAAGTAAAGCAACATGGATGAACTTGAACAGTATGCTAAGTGAAATAAGTTAGACGTAGAAAGACAGATATTATTCTGTCTTTAGACAGAATTTTTTAATGAACAAACTTAGACAAGTAAAATGACCAAAAGCTAAAACTGAGAAGTAGTAGATCTGAGTAATCTCTATGTTTCACTATTGCAGCCTCTACAAATTTCAGGACGCCTCTCTCTTTTCCATCATTGACTTTCAGGGTAGCAAGGCTTTGAGAATCAACATGTGAATTGAGACTTGAACCATAACCACGTGTTTACAAAAGCTAGTTTTTGCTGTTTTCATACACATTGCCTCAGAACATTCATTGCTGCTTGTGGCTTTAACATTATCTCTGCGCTGATGGACAGCAAATTTATGTTTTCAGCCCTAACTGTTCAAATTACTTAACATTAAAAACAAATGTATGGGCTTTATCTATAGGGTAAATTTTTTTTTTTTTTTTTTTTTTTTTGAGACAGGGTCGCACTTTGTCGCTCCTGGTAGAGTGCTATGGTGTCATAACTCACAGAAACCTCAAACTCTGGGACTCAAGCAATTCTCTTGCCTCAGCTTCCAGAATAGCTGGTACTACAGGTACCTGCCACACACCTGGCTATTTTTAGAGATGAAGTCTCGCTCTGGCTCAGTCTGGTCTCAAACCTGTGAGCTCAGGCAATCCACCTGCCTCAGCCTCCCAAGTGCTAGGATTACAGGGGTGAGCCATAGCACCCAGCCGACTATAGGTTCCTCTTCATGACAAATATTTGTTGAGTAACACCAGGTACCCATGTGGGTACTTGAATATATCAGTAAACAGAAGAATTTTCCAGAAAGTTGACATGAAAACTTCATGTCTATTCTTTGCTTAACTACCTCTTGGTGCATTTAGTATGTTATAACTCTCCTGCCTTCAATACCCTCCATAACATAGACAGATTAATGATTGTTTTCTTTATTCACATAATGAAGAATCTGTAACAATCTATAACTAGATACTATATCAAGTCAATTTTTTTTCTTGTTTGATTTTAAGCTAGTTTACACTTTAGTCAGTCTTTATTGATACCCCACCCTTGTTCTTGGCACAAATCATTTATCCAATTATTTTTCCAGACCAAATGAGCACTAGGCTTGGTACAGGATGGTCTGGGTTTAAATCTCAACCCTTCCTTCTACGAGCTGTGTGTGAAGTTGGATTACCCTTAATATGTAACAGAGTAAAGTTTAAGGAATAGAAATGTTTGAAGTAAATAATTCAGAGCTAATGGCAAGTAATTCAGCAGCAAAGTATACAGAGTAACATACATTTTACTTTATTATTCTTTATTGGTTTTTGAGATGATAACTGCCTCGGAAAATGTTTATATAGATACAGTTAAATTCACAAATCAAATTTAGAAAGTAATTCTGTCATTTAGATAGATGCCTTATAATATTAATCAAACATAGATAAGTTCATCACCTCCACGGTATTTTAATTCACACACATGTGTATTAAACACGTATAATGTAAGTCTGAGCTCATCTGTACTTGTCTTTCACTTTCTCATAAAAATTTTACTCTAGAATATTTTTTTCCTTTAATTTATAATTCTTTCCCTAACATTTTCTAGCTCTACCGATTCTTAATCTCGTTCATTCTCAACTCAAGGAGAGCATTTCTTATTTGCATTATTTCCTTTTTGAACTTAATAGGAGACTCACTGGCACACAGTAACAAAGGTTTACACATCTATTTAATGCTTCCAATCTATTTGATTTAATTTAACTACACACATGGCTTTCTTCCACCTGACATCTCGAACTATATGAAAAGCATGATTCCACAGCCACGGGAAATAGATTAAGCCTTTAATCACAACTCTTGTCAAATGACTACTAGAGTCTGCAAGATAAGAACTGAATGGAAAATTGTAATATTGACTGAAGTCATCCAGATCTTCATAGAGGAGTAGTGATCTGTGAGCAGCAATATGTTTGGATCAATAGTTCTGTGTTGACTCTTTATATAGGAATAAAACTATTCATATTTACCAGGTCTTATGTCATTGCTTCTGTTCTTTAATTAAGGCATTGTGTATAACTATGGTCATAAATAAACTAATAAATTTTCTTAACTTTCCTGCTCCTCAGTGTTCCTATAATAAAACATTATTTTTGTGATATAAAAACAGTGGGGCCAAAAGCTCTAGTCTAACTATAATAATAATATCCATCATCCATTCCATTCTTTGAAAAATACTTCTACTTTGGCCTCCATGATAATCAATGTTACATATATATAAAGAGAGAAATATTTATGTATCTATATACATGTGCATATAAATATATTTGTATACACACACACACACCCCTCTATAGAGAGACAGATACATGTACACACTCCCATATTCTTAATTTCCCATTTTTGTTTTACTTACTGTTCTCCAATTAAGAATATTGAGATATAAAACTTGAAATTAGGGCCTTATCTCTAAACAACATTTGTCTTTTATTATTGTACCCAATTCCAACGTGCTTTGCACAAGTACTTAATATATATTTACTGAACTCAATCGCAAGTATTTTTTCAACTTACATAGACCCCATCTTCATACAGTTTTATTTGTGCCACTTCTGTCGTTCATTTTAGCACTTAACTATTATTTTACCCTTAATTCTTGAACCTGAATTCTTTACCCTGAATTCTTTCTATAAAGAATACCGTGTATTTCTTTATAGATTACAAGCTGCTAAGTGCATGAGACATTATATTTATTTATTTGTTTTAGTTCCTGGAACTGTGATTGTGTTTTTGAATTGGGTATAATTCTGAGAGTTTTGATCACTTCACAGAGGCAGTCTGTATCCTTTACCCCAAATTTTGTATGGATGTTGAAATTGGTGGTGCCATACATGCCCCAGGAGGCTTTTCAGAGAGAGCAATATAGGCTTACAAGTAGATGCAGACAGGTTTAAGAGAGCAGAGAGGGGCAATTTGTTTGGCCTTTATTGTGGTGAGGGGATAGCTTTGGGGTGAAGTTTCTCATGCTCAGGGAGTATAAATAAACTTCCTGTTAGTGTGAAAGGAAGGAGTGCCTAGGCTTTTTATCAACCTGTCCAGATGTGGAGCAGAAGGTTGTGTCAGGGCTTGGAAGTTGTAAGCAGTCAGATGTCAAAGATGGAGCCAGACTCTCACAATTCACCTCTGATGTTGGACATATGACTAAAACATGCCTTGCCTCATTTGTTAGAATTCAAACTTGTTTAAATAAGCCATTCTGATGATCTGTGAGCCTTGTTGCCTGTGGTTGGCAGGAAGATGGAAGTTCTCTTGAATGCTTTGTTCAATAGCACAATTTTGTGTATTTTAGAAATGGGAAATGTGGATATTGGTCACTTTTAATGATATCTGGAATTCTGAAGGGGATAAGGATCATTTTGATGAGACTTGTATTGTGATTTTAATAAGTGTAAAGGTATGTGTGACTTTCATTTTATTGTGTGTATCTGTGAGATGAAAGACCTCCAGAGTTCTTTACTTCACAGTAGTCAACTTTGGTTACATAATTGTTGATTCCATTGGCTGAACCAGAGCCTCAGACCACAGGCAATGGCCTGAGAGTCTGTAATCTTGTGTAAATGGGGACGAGCATCACCTAAGACGTCCAGTGCTTAAAGCGTAATTGGAGTTTGACCAATTGCATGACCCTTGGAGCATGTCTTTGGAGCAGGGATGTCCTTTTAAGGGATCAAAAGCAGCAGTTCTCCAGCCTGCTTCATTGCATTTAATGATGATACGACCATTCATGCTCTGTTAACTCAGTTGATTCCAAGGGATCACAGAAGCTTGGGAAGACTTAGAAAGTTGCCCAGCTCTTTGCAAGTGCAAACTTGCCAGTAGGCAAATACACTACTCAAAATCATCCTTGTTTGAAGGCAGCACAACCAGTTAACAAGACAAAACATAAGAAGACATACCGCAGTGGTGGTGGTCATTGCCTACACACCCTGCTTGCTGTTCCCGTTATCGAGAGCCCTTCATGAACAGGATGTACTCCAGCAGCCCCCAAAGTCTGGTTCAGGTATCAAGACTGATAACTCTACGCATCAACCACAGAGTAGGGACAACTGGTATCGAGAGTGGTAGCCCTTCCAAGTAGGTCCAATAATGACTTGAAAGAGCAGGGAAAAGAAACCCGTTTGGCTTTTATTGTTATTAAGGGTTAGGGCTGGAGTGAGGATTCTTTAGCTTAGTCTGGGGACTGTGTAATTTGATCAGGGAACCCACAGGCTTTGTTATCAGTTTGCCCAGCTAAAGGAGAAGAACATTGGAGTTTGAAAGCTGTCAGCAGTTCAACATCAAAAATGAAGTCAGACTGTGACAAATATTTGATAGTAATCAAATATTTTTATATCTTGAATTAATAGAGAATAATTTCTAAATATGTGTTGAAAAATCAGTAAATAGTGTGTATGTCATTTATCAGATGTCTATATATTTAGGAATTACTTCACTAGAACTTCTAGTATAATAAAACAATTACAACAACAAAGTCTCTTCCCAATATTTTCTTCTTAGCACAGATAGAGTTTTAATATAAACAGCTGCCAGGTAGTTACCAGTTACGTGAGATTAGCATGCAAGATCCCAAAGCGAGAACAGAAAGCAAGTTCTTTTCTGGGCTAACCCAATAGGAAAAGCGTTAGGAAACTGAAGCTTCTCTGAACAAGTTGTTTCTGAGTGATGACTTTGAAAATTCAAGGAAAAAAAATCATCATCAGGATGAGAAAAAAGTGCCAAGACAACACATGAGCTAGGTTTCATTCTACAAAGACCAAAGTATAACTTGAAAGTAGACATGTAATTAAGCAAACACATACAGACACACAGAAGAGAAAAACCAAATCACCAAAGATGGGTGAATGTGAAAGTTAATGTGTAAATTTAGAAAGAACAAGTCACAGAAAGGGAAACACAACTAACCAGAAATGTAAACATAACTATCTTTGATTTTCTTTTAGAAATAATAATCATGGGATAGGTAGATAGAAATGGGAGAGAGTAGGGGGGAGAAAGAAAGAAGGGAGTACCCTGTTAGACAGTAGTAGAAAATTAATAGAATGTATGTCTGCATTATTTACCATTATCTTTTAATAGAGAACTTGGATTTTTTTTTCATTTGGACATAAGTGTTAACTTTGACTTTTGAAGTTGTAGAATTAGAATGCTGGGGTAGACTTGGCACCTATAGCTCAGCAGCTAGGGTGCCTGCAGCATACACTGGAGCTGGTGGGTTCGGACTCAGCCCAGGCCTGCTAAACAATGATAACTACAACCAAAAAATGGCCAGGCATTGTGGCAGGCACCTGTAGCCCCAGCTACTTGAGAGGCTGAGGCAGGAGAATTGCTTGGGCCCAGGAGTCTACTATGACGCCGCAGCACTGTACTGAGGGCGACATAGTGAGACTCTGCCTCAAAAAAAAAAAAAAAATACAATGGTGAGGTAATAGAGGCTCTACCTACTATGAGTAAATCTTACAGTCATAGACTTATATAGGGAACTTAAAGATACCTAAGAGACCACTTAGGTGAAATATCTCATTTTTAGATACAGAAAGTAAAGTCAAGATCTTAAGATAATTTCATTATTGATTTAGAAGTGTTATTTGTCCTGAATTTTTTTTAGTGAATATGACTTTAGAATTTTTTACAGTTTGATACTAAATTCTCATAACTTTTTTCTTTTCTTGTCATGAAAACCAGGGTATTACTTCATCACTATTTTACAGAAATCTCAGTGATTTGCTCAAGGTTATGAAACATTCTCCTGATGTGGTTGGAGATACAGCTTATTTATTTTATTCCAAATTCAGCATTTTTTTAGATTATAAGATTCTCTAATTATTTCTGTGATTCTGAAAATAAGTTGAAAATATATCACAATGCAATTTAGCTATTTTCTACCTCTGCTTAGATCACAGACTACATGTACATATTAAATTGAACCTGTAAAAAATGGTGTAATATCTTTCCACACATTTTTTTTAAATAAGTTTCAACTGGATTCAAGGTCACTAGCCATGTTTCGTGCGCATTTAAATTTAGATGCTTTCTCAAGAATTTTTATAATTTATCTTTCGTTCATATTAGATATGAATTGTTATGTAAAATGCTAAGCTGCCATATCTTCAGTGATTTCATTTTCTTTCATTTTTTTTTCTTTGTAATAATACTGAATGTCTTCAATCATAAATCAGGTAGCACAGTTTAGAGAATTACAAAGCCCATAAAACTATTCTTAAGGGAGTAACTCAGTTTTAAACTATTAAGTTAATTAACACATTTTAAAATATTACTCTGTCAATTGTTCAATAAACTATAAAGTAGTTAAACTACTAAGTTAATTAACACATTTTAAAATATTACTCTGTCGATTGTTCAATAAACTATAACATGAATAACTGTTCTATAAAAATTGATAAGTTGAATTGGCATTCTGATTGTGAGTGTTCAGAGAGAGTGTTTGATATATTTTCTGAATATGGCACTTTTCTACCTTTCTGGAAACCATAATGTAATCAATCTATTTTAAGGAATGAGAAAAAATATTTTTCATTTATTAAGTTTTCAATTATTTTTCTTTTAGTCTATTTGCAATATCAGATTTGATAAATGTTTGAGAAATAATATAACTTTTAGAAAAATGATGATATTTTAAATTTGTATGAAAGCTTTGGGAGTGGCCATAAGAATTTATTTCCCTACTGAATTTTATATATATATATATACATATATATGTATAAATGTGTATACACATTTGTATATATGTGTACACACATATGTATATATGTGTACACACACAAATATATATATATTTGTGTGTGTACACATACATGTACATAGTCATCTTATATATACACACTTTCTGAGACATATTTCACATGAAATATGCAAATATTTCTTTTGTTCATTCTCACAGGCATTAATATTAAATTTTGATTTTTAATATAATATTAGGCCCCTGACTCTAAAAATACAAAAAAGCAACCTTCTCTAGTTAGTTATTCATAGAAACAGTATAGAATAATTCATTGGAAGAGTGCAGAATTAAAACATCCACTTTCACATTAAAACTTTATCTATTCTTTAGATCCACTAACTTTTATCCAAGGAAATTTCACCCTCAAGAATTGTCTTTGGCACCTTAATTTCCTTAAAAATATAGATAGTGACTAAGAAAACTATATCAGAAGTATGAGGCATTCCTCTTATTTTTATACTCATTTTCCACTTTTTATTTACACATCATGGTTATTTCTTTTTTTTCCCCTCCCTTTTAGCATCATTTCATAAAGGTCAAAGGGTATAATGTGAATAAATATTTATTGAGCATTTTCTAAGACCAACATTTTGTGCATTTTTCGTTCATTACCTCTTCTATGTCTTTAGGAATACTAGGTAGGCAAAGTGACAATGTAATACTCATTTTTCAGATAGGGAATTGGGAATAATCTTAAAGCACTGAAATCACATATCCAAGAATACATACCTGGTAAGTGATAGAGTGGTTGTTTAAACCCAGGTCTATTGTTTTTGCTAAAATCCTTTCTTAAATCTCTTTATAGCTCTTACTTTAAGTTTAAGAAAACATCCTACTATAAAGGCACCTTTCACCCCAACACTGCACCTTTTCCACTAGGATACTTACAACCAGGGGATGAAATGCTATCAGGAGAGTACATTTATCCTGGACTTC
>NW_003852660.1:928022-933573 GCF_000181295.1 Otolemur garnettii | reverse complement strand
CTCCCTCATCCCCTCACCCCATCCCTCATTCCCCTACCTCAACCCTTGTATTAGATCATCTACTGCCTTCGTATTAGAATTGAGTACATGGGATTCTTGCTTCTCCATTCTTGTGATACTTTATTCAAAAGAATGTGCCCCACCTCCATCCTGGTTAATACAAAAGAATCCCCCAAGTGTTCTCATTCTTCTTTTCTTTAGTTAAAGTGAAGTTTACAAAAAATATATTACTTATTTCATAAGATTATTGAAATAAAAGACTTGCAATTCTTATAGATTTTATGTATAAATTATATAATGTCTTTGTCATAATGTATAAATATGTCCCTCTTTGGGGAATTCAAAACAATGATAAATAAGGTTTTTAATATTGGTTAAAAAATCGTAAGTTTAAGCTTATGGTTTAGATGTATACTTCACATGATGCTTGATAGACATGACTAAAGAAAAGCTTTCACAATGTGTCATCCCTTGCTTGGAAGAGAAGTGAATCCCCATCCTTCTCCCTAAAATATTTATTAGCTTATAGCACTATGATTTGAATTATTAGTGACATTAAATGAACATAATATCTTGAGTATTTCAGTGAGATTCTATTTCCACATATATGTAGGAAATCACTAGCGAAAGGGACAAAAAAACTGTGATTAAACCGTAAGTATCTAAATGAGTGAACTTACATATTTTCATTTTAGCTACAAAGTACAGATAAACTGCTAAATAAAGATTGATATTCCTTATTGGTAGTAGTTATTACTCAAGAGTTTATATATTTTACTTACATAGAAGAGGGTTTTCAAAATAGTAACAAGTAGGTGAGAATAGCATATTGTTAAGACTTAGTAAAGTCAACCATATTGCAAAGTCATAGTATTAAAAATTTTAATGTTCCCAACTTAATTTTGGAAGATAAAATATGGTATGTAAAATTTTTTAATTAGCCACTCTTTTATCATGAGGACATACAGATTGAAGTATTTTTAATATTACTCTGATATATTACTGTTTTGAAACAGACATGTAGATGAATATTTGAATTTTGGATTGAATTTAAGTATGAGATAATATCATAGCTTGCCACTGGGAATTGCATGAAAGGCATTGACTGAGCCTGTATAATTTATATTCACTTTCAAAGGATTTTATTGGATCTACTTCGTGAACTTACTTAAATTGGTAATTTAAATTCTATTACTTTAAAAGCAAGAATATTTCATGCATGTTGTAGCTGACGTCCAAGCTTCTGTCTGCAGAAGGAAATCACAACAGATTCATGAATGCTGCTCTGATGTACAATGGAACGCAGGAAGTTGTTTACTTGCATGTGCATGTTTTCAGAAGGTGAAGACTTTCTGTTTTGATCCATGTTGCATTTCATATGACTTCCTGGTATGAAAAGCAACAATTTTGAAATAGTAAAATTTCACTTACGGGCTTATTAATCATAGGAAAACTTGCTTTAAAAATCAGATTTAGTAGTAAAAGAGTGTGTCGAAATAGACATAGTGAGTTTGTTCATTGTTTTTCCCTCCTATGGTGAATGGCCTGGTTTAAGTTTTAGTTGTAATTTTACAATACATTTGTGAAACATTAATATGTTAGCTTAGAATACTTAGAACAGTTTCTCAAATATTTTAATCAAAATCATTTTCCATGGCCAATAATGAATGCATGAGTTAAAATATATTTTCACTTTCTTCTGGAGCATATGATGAGATGCAAAACTTCAGAGTTTAAATAGTCATTCCAGTGCTATCTTTAGAAAGAGCAATAATTTAAAAATCTTTAAAAATACAATACATGGCAAAAATAGAACAATTAAGCAGAACATTTTGTTAAATTGAATGTTAAATGCTTATAGTAGATTCAGAAAACTCTATTATGTGGATTTTATTTCAGTAAAGTCATAAAATATCTATCTAGTCTTTTGACGTTTGGAACAACTTTATGGTAATAGTCATTTGTGGTAAGAAAGCCCTCATGCATACAAAATTCAATTCTTTTATACAAACTTGTATTAGAGGATGTAGATATTTTATCTTGTTTCTATATAAGTTGAAGAAAATGTATTTTCTCATAATGTCTTTAGTAATAAAAAATTAGAATCAAAGATTATGATTTTGCTCTTTCTGTGGAAATATTCATGAGTAGATACATAACTGTGACAAGATAATAGCAAATGAATGCTATTTCAACTCCAACCAATGATTATTCTTAACGTATCTAATTATCAATATCTATTTATTTTAAAGTCTCAAATATCTATCAGTGTAGAAGAGTGGGAGGACACAAAAGACTCCAAAGAACAAGGGCACCACCGCAGCAACCACCGCAACTCAACATCCAGTGACCAGTCAGACCATCCCTTGCTACGGAGAAAGAGCATGCAGTGGGCCAGAAGACTGAGCAGAAAAGGTCCAAAACACTCTGGTAAAACAGCTGAAAAAATAACCCAGCAGCGACTGAACCTCTACAGGAGGTCAGAAAGACAAGAGCTTGCTGAACTTGTGAAAAATAGAATGAAACACTTGGGTCTTTCTACAGTGGGATATGGTATGCTCTTTAAAACTACTGTATATATGGACTTGTGATTTCTTGCCATTGGTAGTTATATAGTTGGCTCTAATTTAGTTAAAGAATTGCATTTTTCTCCACAGGTCAATTTGTGGAAACTAGTGACAGATTGAATCTCCTAGGGAAAATTTAAATGAAAATAATAAAATAAAAATGCTCAAAATTGTAAGCATTTATTTACGCTGCTAGGGATTGTGCTGAAGGTATTACATGAATTTCAATTTTCATAACTCCAAGGCCAACCCTCTGTTCCTATTTGATAAGTAAAGAAACTAAATTTTTTAGGTAAGAAACTTCATAATTAGATTGTTAATAGAAGATCTGAGATTTAGATCTAGGTCTATATGGCTCTAAAGTCTCCTTCACACTCACATACACACACACACACACACACACACATCAGCATACATCTTATTCTAAAGCCTGAAATGGTTGGAATTTGAGGCATTAGTAAGTAACTAGTTTACCAACCACAGATGAACAAATACATTCCTATAAAATGTGTTTAGTTTCCCATTATTCAGAAGCAAAATGCCTTCAAAACCTTTAATTCTGAAGAGCAAATAAATAGTGCTTTATGTCTAAGGTTCAGCTCTGTCTCAACAATTATATGGCTCCTGTGTTGATCCATGATTGCCATATGGACCAGAAATAGCTTTGAGTAAATAATTTGCAAAGATAATTTAAAATATATCAGGCATCACTAATGAAATTTATTTCAAAAATAAATTTCGCCAACTCAGTAGAAAACCAAAATATAAACAGGTATTTTGTTTTGTTTACTTGGGCAAACCAGGACCTAAGATAGTATCAGTACCATGCAAATTAATAGTAAAGTAGAATGCCTTCATATTTATCCCCATCTCATCTTTACTGATACAGTCTAAACTTGAGGTAATGTTCTTTTAAAAATCTAATCATTGAATTAGAATTTAAGAGAAGTTGCATGTGTTTCTTTGAATAAGAAAAACTATACATTTACTGAGTACTACTCTGTATAAAGTGCTACACACTCTATATGCCACATAGTTCCTTTATTTGTATTTTCTCTTTACTCCTCGTAACCCTGATTAGATAGGTATTTCATTTTTACCCCTCAGAAATTTGACATTCATGAACTAAAGACCTTGTTCAAGAACACACAGCTAAAATGTCTTTGAGTAAGGATTCCATATATAATAATATTTCAGTTACTTAAACATAGTCTAGAAACTTCTGTGACTAGAAATTTTAGTATAACCACATTTAATATCTCACTGAAGAAGGAAATTAAAGGAAAAACATGATCCTCATTTTAGAAATTCATCAATAGCTATCCCCCAATTTAATGACATTAAGTATGAACATATTTCTTATAGAATTACAGTCCTCTATGTCTATACTTTTGTTAGCCTTTTTTTTTCAATACAAAGCTCTAGGAAATTATTCCTTATCCAAATTCCAGTTCTTTTTCATGAAAGTTATCACTCCAGGTAGGTGCTAAAAGCAGTGTGGCAGATGAGTTTGATTCTTAGAGACACAAAGTGCATAAGCTGGCTGCATGGAAGAATCATCAGAAATCATGTTATATTTTTACTAATGAAACTTCTATCAGGTACCTTGAATTTAGTTATTCTTTAAATTAATTTAAATACAATTGTTCAATTGTTTACCAGTTAAACTGGTAAACTCTTGCATAAAGGAAGGACAGATTCTGTCCACTTTTTTCTTATTTATTTCTTTTCCCTCTTTCCATTCTATCCATTTTTCTAGCCATAGATCCATCAGTTCATTCTAAAACCATGTACTGGACACCTCTGATAACATAGTGATTATTAAAACAGTATGTGGAATCTAACACATGGGTTTCTGTACTTCTCTATTTATTCCTAAATCATAATTCATCCATTCAACACATATAATTAGGCTGCCTTCTCAGTCCCTGTCACTTCATACAGGACCTTTGTGTTTAAAGAACTCTATGATAGACTTGAATTGTTAAGCTTCTGATCCTATTTCCTTAGCTGGAAAATGGAAATAATAATACCTATATTGTAGGTTTGTTATGAAAGACAAGTGGGATAATGAATAATGAAGTCCTTAAGCCAAAGTGTCATTAATTGAATAATACATACATAATGCATATCTCTTTGGGTATTGTGTGTATGTGTATTATATATATGTGTACACTTTATACCTAAAAGAGTAAGATTTTTGTGCATATCCAAAATAATTCCAACAAATTTTGCATCCCTGGTAGCAATATTATCTCCTTTGAGGATAAATACTTTAAAGAAATTATTGTTTTGCATATAGATTGATTTACCATGAATCATAATCTAAATTTTTCTCAATAGGTCTGACTATCCTAAGAAAATGAAATAAATTATAGTACTTACTTTGACATACTGGATTTGAGATATGAAAGAGAGGGAAAGAGAGATATCAAAAGATTACTCTTGATGGTTCAAGGTTGAGCAACTGAGTGTGGGGTAAAGATAATTTATTTAATTAGAGTACATGGATACTTTTAATGGATGATGCTCTGTAAGAAACTGGATTTCTTCTGTACAGTGCTTAAGAAAAAGAAATCAGATGGGTATATAACTTGAGAGTCATGAGCACATCCAGATTTTAATTAAAGATATAGGGGTAGAAGGCATATCCTCTAGGTGAAGCACTGCAAGAGAACTCTCAAACACCTACATTTCTGATATGTTTAGGCAAGAAGTATTTAAAAAATAAAACAAAGCTCAAGTTTCTAGAATTGGGTAACACAAAAGATGTGCCATAGCACAACAGTATCCTATCAGTTGGTTACATATTTTATCATGACAGTGATCCTTGTACCTTCAGGAAGTGTGTGGCCCAAAGGGTGGTCTGAGCCATCCCTTAAGCTTGTTACCCTCAGCCATAAGCAATTTTGTCCATTACCCCAAAATGCTACGCAAATATCACTTCCAATTTGTATCATGATGTGAAAAAACTGGGGGAAATA
>NW_003852660.1:923809-927686 GCF_000181295.1 Otolemur garnettii | reverse complement strand
GTAAGCTTGGCTTAAGCAAGATAGGTTTTATTTCTTTTGCAGATGAAGACATTGGAGATAGTCAGTGCAGGGCTGCTGACACCCCAAGGTACTGCAAATTCAGTCTCCTGTCCTCCTGGTCCACCATCTCCTGCTTCTGTTACCAGTGTCATATCATGTACAAGATGGATGTTGAACTCCATGTTATTCACGTTCTACCCAGGGAGAAGGAAGAAGGGGTCAGAGAAGAAAGAACTATCCGTTAAAGAAGTTGGAAATATAGGAGTAGGAACACAGTTAGAACCCTGTGTTTAGATATTTGGAAATGAGGAAGAGATCCATGATTTAAAATGCAGTAAGTTTGTAGATGTTTTGACAGGGAGAAAAGTGACAGTTCTTATCATAGTAGCAGGTGAAATCATCCTGAGTATGATAGCATGAAAGTTTGCAGTCTCAGAGGAAAAGGTATTCTTCCTATGCAAGACTCTACCTAAAGAGAATCACCTAGGGTGGCGCCTGTGGCTCAAGGAGTAGGGCCCTGGCCCCATATACTGGGGGTGGCAGGTTCAAGCCTGGCCCCCACCAAAACTGCAAAGAAAAAAGAAAAAAAAGAGAGAATCTCCTAAGCCCTCGAGTTGGAGGTTGCTGTGAGGTGTATGAGGACACAGCACTCTACCGAGGGCAATAAAGTGAGACTCTGCCTCTACTAAAAATGTGTATATATATTATTTAATAGCTAAAAATGTGCATTTTCTTTTGTGTATACATTTCTTACACCAGGGTATAGCCTAGTGGGGATGCATAGTAAAATTATTCTTTTTCACACTTGGAATGGTTGTTCTTAGTGTGATTATAACACCTACTGGATATAAATTTTGGTTCAGTTTTTTTAATCAATGTTTAGGCATTGAATTTTTTCTAAAATTTATTTTTTTATAGTTATATGAACTGTGCAGTTCCACAGTTGAATACTAGATATATTCAAAGAAATGTACTAGTCCCATTACTACCACACCATCTCTCCTTACCTCAAGGGTAAACTTTTAAAAAATTTTTTATGGTTTCTACTTCATTTTTTAAATACAAATTTTGAAATGTAAGAAGTACATAGTGGCATCATATGTTCATTTCCTCCCCTGTTGCTTCTTTCACTTAACAGTACACCCTGGAGACCAACGGTTTATTAGAGTACAGAAGCAGTCCTTGTTTCTTTGCCTGATACTCCATTATATATATGTACCAGTCGGTCTAATTAGCTAGTCCTGGCACGTATAGTCCCAGCTATTTAATGGGAGGCTGAGGCAAGAGAATCACTTGAGCCTAAGAGTTTGAGGTTGCTGTGAGCTACAATGTCAGAGCACTCCACTGGGGCAACAAAGTGAGACTCTGTCTCCAAAAAAAAAAAGACTGAGAGCAAGTCAATTAAAAGCTCAATGTTGACCTCTGAAGACATTTTCAGTGGATAGGGTGCAGAAGATGTTGTTAGGAAGAAATAAGTTAATCTAACTAGTCCTTTTGGAATTAACAAGTCTAATATATTTTAGTTTAAAATTCCATTGTAAATTTTGCATAAACATGTTAAGCAAGAAAAAAAAATGCTAAACAAGAATCATGTGTTAACCTTTTTAAAGTTTTTCAAGAATTGCAAAAACACTTTTTAGTGTATTCAAGATACTACACATTCTCTGCTGATAATAAAAGAGCCTAGAGTCTTGAAAAAAAAATAATAAGTTTGAGTTCTCTGTGTATTCTGGTTATCAAACCTTTGTCAGAAACATAACTTGCAAATATCTTCTCCCATTCTGAGGGCTGTCTGCTTGCTTTACTTACTGTGTTCTTGGCTGTAGGGAAGCTTTTTAGTTTGATCAGATCCCAGTAATGTATTTTTGGTGTTGCTTCAATTGCCCGGAGGGTCCTACTCATAAAGTATTCTGCCAGGCCAGTTTCTTCAAGTGTTTTCCCTGCACTTTGTTCTAATATTTTTATAGTTTCATGTCTGAAGTTTAAATCTTTAATCCAGTGAGAGTCTATCTTACTTAATGGTGAAAGGTGTGGGTCCAGTTTCAGTCTTCTACAGGTCGCCAGCCAGTTCGCCTAGCACCATTTGTTAAATAGGGAATCTTTTCCCAATTGAATGTTTTAAATGACTTGTCAAAGATCAAATTACAGTAAGTAGCTGGGTTCATCTCTTGGTTCTCTATTCTGTTCCATACATTTACCTCTCTGTTGTACCATTACCATGCTGTTTTGATCACTATAGATTTATAGTATAGTTTGAAGTCTGGTAGCATGCTTCCTCCTGATTTGTTTTTATTTCTGAGTAGTGTCGTGGCTATTCGAGGTTTTTTCTGGTTCCATGTAGAATGAAGTACTATTTTTTCCAGATCTTTAAAGTATGACAGTGGTGCTTTGATAGGGATTGCATTAAATTTGTATATTGCTTTTGGCAATATGGACATTTTAACAATGTTGATTCTTCCCAGCCATGAGCATGGTATGTTTTTCCATTTGTTAACATCTTCAGCTATTTCTTTCTTAGAGTTTCATAGTTCTCTTTACAGAGATCTTTCACGTCTTTTGTTAGGTAAATTCCCAACTATTTCCTCTTCTTGGGCAATACTATAAAGGAATTTATAGTCCTTGACTGTTTTTTCAGCTTGACTTTTATTGGTATATATAAAAGCTACTGATTTGTGATGCTTGATTTTTGTATCATGAGACTCTCCTGTATTTCTTGATCTCTTCTAAGAATCGTGTGGTTGAGTCCCTAGGGTTTTCCAGGTATAAAAACATATCATCTGTGAAAAGTGAAAGTTTGATCTCCTCTGACCCTATTTGGATATACTTAATCGCCTTCTCTTGCCTGATCCTGAGGGCTAAGACTTCCATTACAATGTTAAAAAGCAGTGGAGACAATGGGCAACCTTGCCTGTTTCCTGATCTGAGTGGGAATGTTTTCAATTTTACTCCATTCAATACAATATTGGCTATGGGTTTGCTATAGATGACCTCTGTCAGTTTAAGAAAAGTCCCTTCTATACCTATTTTCTTAAGGATTCTGATCATGAAAGGATGCTGGATATTGTAAAAAGCTTTTTCTACATCTATTGCAAGAATCTTATGGTCTTTGTCTTTTATTTTGTTTATGTGATGTACAGTATTTATAGATTTACGTATACTAAACCAACTTTGAGACCCTGTGATAAAACCCACTTGGTCATGGTGTGTAATTTGTTTGATGTGTTGCTGGATTCTGTTTGCTAGGATCTTATTTAATATTTTTGAATCTATATTCATTAAAGATACTGGTCTATAATTTTCTTTTCTTGTTGGGTCTTTTCCTGGTTCTAAACTACAATTAAAGAATACAAAACTACGACTTATAGAAAATGCTGTCATGTTTAGTGATTGATTTCAAGGTTTAAAAATTGAAGAAATATATTCACTTTTTAATAGCAAAATAACATGTCAGGCTTTAAAGGAGACTCAAGGGTAAGTTTATAAACTCTGCCTTACTATAAATTTTGAAAATTTGATGCTTGACATTTTAAAAAGTATTGCTTTATGATCATGAAGGAATTGGGAAGATATCAAAATTTTAAGACTAAGGGAAATATTTTTATATCCACATGATGCTTGTATAACTCCACATAAAACTTAACTGTGAAATAGTGAAGACAGATGTTTTGTTTACAAAATCATCTCTTTTGTTAAGATATGAAAACAAAGCTTCAAGACATTAAATGCCTTATATGAAGTGATTAACACATAAGGAAGCAAATAAATCTCTAACTATCTTCCCTGCAGCTTTATTAACATTGCTACTTTTTAATATTGTCTAATATAGAGTCTTTATAGGTTAGATTGAAATAATAAAATATTATGAATATAAATGCTT
>NW_003852660.1:915585-923691 GCF_000181295.1 Otolemur garnettii | reverse complement strand
CGGGGCCAATGCCCTACTCCTTTGAGCCACAGGGGCTGCCCTGCAATTCTTTAATTTAAATTCCAAAATCAAAAACGTTTGAAAACAAGAAGTAGATTTGGGATTAAAACTTGATTGGATGCAGAAATAGATCCAAACTGTTTGAAACTGTACATCTAGCTCTAAGGGATTGGGAAATGGAATTTTTGAGTAACTGTATGCTTTGGAAATGTAGCTAGAGTGACTTTCTGCAAATTCTGTTTCTTTTTTATTTATTTTTTTTTGGTAAAGTTCTCCAATATAGTTTTTTAAATATATTCACCTTCAATTTAAACTAGCTGTTTGTTCTTGGGTAAGTCACTATCTCTCTGCATTTATGTTTCTTCAATCATAAAATGAGGATAATAAAGTCATTCCTGAGGGTATAATGTGATGGTTATAATTAATAAATAAAAGAATGCACGTAACAAAATTCTTAATGTATAAACTGCATCGAAATACTAGTAATTATTATTGTTTTCCTTGTGTTAATAACTGGCATTATTCTTTAAAAATCTATATATTTAGAATGGATCTCACACACACTAAAATCCACTACAACTATTTACAGACTTTTAATAATCAGGTCATAAAATAGCAAGTATTTTTGATAGTGTATATTTGGAAGTAAGCCGTCTTGGTTTGACTACTTCTATAGGTGTTATCCAATTTTGATTTTTCTTATTATAAGTTTCATACTGTCAGTAAAATATAAAAAAGCCAAAGGGAAAATAAAAAGAAACCATTTTAAATAACCTCAAGTAACTAAAAATGTCTAGAAATGAATTTTATTATATCCACCAGAAAGCTGTATTCTTTGTAAATTTATTTTGCCTAAAAGGGTGGATAGATTAACCAATAACCCTTTCTTAGCTAACACAGTGACTTTAGTATTTAGCTATTGCCTTTCTTATAGAAGAGAAAATAAACTTAAGAAATGATTGCTATTTCTACTCAAATTATGATAGATACAATAGTAGTAATGGTAGTGGTAGTTGTGATGGTTATAGTAAAGTCATCATCTTCTATTTGCAGACTCTCAAAGTACTTTCGTTTACTTTTTAAACAGAAACTTTCTCCAAGTCCTATAAATAAGTCAGGAACTTTTCTATGGTACAAAGATTTCACATATTTATCATAAAAGAAATTACCAAAGGGAGAAAAGGACTACTACTAGATATTTCTTCTAAAATATTTTGCACATTTACTACTTAGAAGGAATTATATAAGTATTTGAAATCACTTTAATGATGCCATTAGCAATTTATTATTTCAAAAGGAAATTGGTGGCGGACTTTTATTGTTTTTTTAAGATATATCATTTACTCTTTTCCAATATAAATGAAAACATAAAAATAATTCTACATATATATGTGAATTAATATGTTCTCAGTGTGGATTCCCCAGAAAAATGAATGATTCTGTAATATTCTACATTTTCAGAACTGATCAGTCCTTACAAGGTGACACTCAGAAACCCAAGAATATATACATGGAGTTTGGTTTATGTCAGTCTCAATTCGTAGTATGTCCACAGTATATGAAAAGAATAAGAAAAGCTAATTTTTTTTAATATATAAAGTAATAAATCTTTTAAAGAGGGTAACTGATGAGTTGATTATTGGTAATATATGAAAATATTTGAGCAATAATTTTTTATCTCCTTAAATTAAAGCTATAAAACTTTATTTCATGGAGTTGTACCATATCCTTCTAAGAGCATTACTATACTTAATTGAATTGCAGTTTTATTACTTCTAAGTATATACATATACTTTAGCTTTTCTATTTAGAAACTCTAACGTGCTTTGGCATTATGTAAGAAAATTTGTGGCCAATGGGAATACCATAAAATATTTTTTGTCATTTAGTACAAAAGTTAATTGGTTGAGTAAATTTTTTGCATTTAATTTCATTATGGGTTGAATATAATGAACAAGAAGCCAAAAATTGAGATTTCCAAGTGCACTAAAATAATGAGAACCTTCTGATTCCAACAGTCATTTATCCTTTCAACTTATATAGCTAGAAAAAATATGGAACACTAGTGTATTGATATTGGACAAAAGGAAGTATGCACCTTTGTTCCCTGAGGGAAGGTCAGCAAACATGTTAAGCACTGTATAGGTCAAAGAATGGGCCAGAATTTAAGACAGTATGACCAATAGTCAGTGGATAAGTTGATCAATAGAAACAGAGTCAGAAAACATGGGTCATATATCAGTTATTATATTATACTTTATATGTTCAGGATGTTAGGGGAAAACAAGAGCATGTTAAGGAGATAAACTAAAAATATAGAAGAGACTAAGTTGAACATCCTGAAGGTGAATAATGCAATATTTAAAATGAAATCCTGGATGGCATCAACATCAGAATAGCTACCACAAAGAAAAATATCATTGCACATAAAGCTATATAAATAGATAATCCAAAATGCAGGGGAAAAACTTTGAAAATAGTGTTAGTGTTATTGTTACTAGTGGGTGAATATCAAGTAATCTAGCATAGGTGTAATAAGAGTTCATGAAAGAGAGTAAAGAATTAGAAAAAATAATGGCCAGAATTTTTCTAAAGTTGATGAGAATTTTACCTGAGTTCTAATAAACTCAGCAAAACCCAAGCAATATAAATATAAAAAGAAAAAATAATGCCAAGAAACATTATACAACATTGCTGAAAACCACTGATAAAACACTTCAAAAAGAGATAAAGGAAAAAGACACTTTATGAAGGAGAGACAAATATAAATCAACAGAAGACTTCTTGTTAGAAACGTTGCAAATCAAAAAACAATAAAAAGAAATCTTTCAATTATCAAATAAAACAGTCTATGTAGATCTCTATATCAAACATAAATATATTTCTAAGGTGAAAAAGTTTTACACAAATACTGACAGAATTTGTCAATAGCAGATATACACTATGACAAAATAATAGAGGAAGCTTCCAAGACAGAAGATAAATGATGTTAAGTTGAAATTTGAACCTACCAAAAAGAAATGGTAAATATATGAATAAACATAATTTTTTTTATTTTGTCAAAATATAACTTATGTTTAAAGTAAATTTATAAAAAAGGTCAAGGTTCATAGCACACATAGAAACAAAAATGTTGCACAATAATAACTCAATAAAAAGGGAAAATGTATATATAAGGTAATAAGGTTGTTACATTACATGTGAAGTGTTATGCAATTATTTAAGAGTCATCAGTGATAAGTTAAAACTGTATATTTTTAATTCTAAAGCAGATGATAGTAAACTAGAACACATTAGTTTTTGTGAACAAAGCAACCATCCTTGCATATATGTGTATAATGTATGGCTGCTTTCAATATATAGTGTAAATATTTAGTACCTCCAAAGAGGTCATATGGTCTTCAAACCCTGAAATATTTGCTATCTGGCCCCTTATGGAACAAAAGTTTGACAATCCATGTCCTAGATATAAACCAAAGTAATATAACTAATAGCCAAAAGTGCAAATAAAAAAGAATGGTTTAAAAAATTAAAACTTAATCCAAAGAAGGCATAGAAATAAGAAAAGAGAGAAAAAGAACATATGTGACAAATGAAACACAACCAGAAAAATGATAGGTTTAAATATAACAAAATTAATGTTTGTATTAAATATAAATGGACAAAACACTTCAATTAAAATGCAAAGGTCATCAAATAGTGATTCTATCTGGAAGAAACTTAATTTATAAAAAAAAACAATTAGTTAAAAGTAAAATATCCAAATATATGTTTTATACAACAACAAATCCAGAGAAAGCTAGAGTGGCTATTACATTAATATCAAAGGAGATCCATGTGATAACATAAATGAATCACAAAAAATAAGCTAAGAATAAAAATGTCCCACAAAATGCACAATATGAAAACTGAAAACCCATAGAAAAAGGATTCTTCCTTGAAATCAGTGATTGCTAGGGTTGAGGATGGAGAGATTTACTGCAAAGGGGCATCAGAGAACTTTTGGCATTATGTAAATGTTCAATGTCATAACTATGTTAGTGTTGGTGTAACTTGTATGCATTTGTCAAAACTCTTTGAAGGTGCTTTTGGGCTTAGTGAATTTCTGTTTTTGTGTAATTAACAAGCCTATTCGATAAACAGAATAATGATTATGATCCTAAAATAATTTTAATGATTGTTCAAAAACATGTAAGATTGTGTCTGATTAGCAGATATGCACTATGTCAAATAATAGAGCAAACAACCCAGGATTCCTGGTAACTGTCATGAACATATTACATAGTATGACTGCCTTCCAAGAAAATCTCTTAAAAGATCTGTGAAGGCAAAAGTTTTGCCTGTATTCTTTTTTTTTTTTTTTTAGAGATAGAGTCTCACTTTGTCACCCTCAGTAGAGTGCCACTCACAGCAACCTGCTCTTGGGCTTAGGTTATTCTCTTGCCTCAGTCTCCCTAGTAGCTGGGAGTACAGGCGCCTGCCACAATGCTTGGCTATTTTTTTGTTGCATTTTGGCCGGGGCTGGGTTTGAACCCACCACCCTTGGTATATGGGGCCAGTGCCCTCACTGAGCCACAGGTGCCACCCGGTTTGCCTATTTTGTTCATTTCAGTATCCCCAGCATTAGAATTCTCTGTTGTTCTAGTCATTCTCAGTATTCATGACTAAATGACCCAAATTGCTAAACAAAATGATGAATATCATGATAAATTACAATTATTAAGTAATTACAAAAAATGTTTCTCTAAGTCAAATGAATGTACTACAAGATAGTTGTAAAACTGGAAAACATGGCATATGCTTATTTTTAAATTGTTCAAATTAGATATTTGAACAATTATATTTATATATCTTCAACCCTTAGATACCATTTCAAGGGAAGTACCTTTAAATTTAAAGCAGAAGATCAAATTATTAAAAGAAAATTCTATATAATATGCTATTTGTGCTTTCAAAATATTTTAGACTTTCGGTAATATATTTCTTTTACTTTTTAAATTATCTGTTAAGTTCATAGCTTTAAATTTAGAAGTACTTCACCTGAAAACTTAACTCACTTGAAATGCATTATTTAATGTAAACATAAATGTACCCCATATTCCTTACTTTAAAGGCACTCTGTATTATTTTGTCTCATATCTCTTAACATAAAATAGCTGTTGCCATAGTGTTTTGAAAGGAACTGGCATTTATTGAGAGATCCCCCTAGCTAACAATATCCAGTAGCCCTAAAAGTCAACACTTGGCTATGCGGGGAGGGTGTTAGGCAATGGTGAGAGCATGATTTGCAACACTGAAGATATATTATCTTCCCAAACTCATTATTCACATTTACTTTCTTATTAATTCTTTACTTTAAAAAATAGCAAATCAGTTTTGATCTTATAATATTTATAAAAGGTGGTAACAATTTTTAAACCTTAAGAAGTATTGAACTCTATTTTGAAAGAAAAATTAAGTGTTGAATAACTTGTTTTGTGTATGAAGCTGGTAAGTGAGGAAGTGGCCCATGGCAGAGATGAAATTTAGCTATTTCTAAAATTTTACCCTAAATCATTCTACACATTTTGACAATTGTTTCATATCATCTTAACTTTTTTTTTTTTCTGAGACAGAGTCTTACCAAGTCACCCTCTGTAGAGTGCTGTGAAGTCATAGCTTACAGCAACCTCAAACTCTTGGGCTTAAGCAATTCTATTCCTTCAGCCTCCCAAGTAGCTGGGAGGTGCCCACCACAACACCTGGCTATTTTTTGTTGCCATTGTTATCGTTGTTTAGCAGGCATGGGCTGGGCTAGAACCCGCCAGCCTAAGTGTATGTGGCTGGCACCATAACCAGTGTACTATGGCTCTCTCATCTGCTGTGTCCTTCTGTGGCCTTTTCTGTGTGTGTGTGTGTGTGTGTGTGCACGTGCGTGCACGCATTCGTGGTGTCTCTTCTTCTAAGGACATCAGTCCTATTGGATTAGAGCTCACCTCTAATGACCTTATTTAACCTTAATTATCTTATTAAGTCTTTACCTCCAAATACAGTCATGCAGGTAGTTAGCATTTCAAAATAGGGATTTGCAATTCAGTATCACAGAAGTTCTATTTAATTAACCTTCACAAATATAAGAACTTGTTTTTTTATTTTGAAAAAGGAAAGTTGCTTTTCTCCTATTTGTGTAAATTTAAGGAGTACAAGTGCAATTTTATTACTTGGATTTGTTGCATAGCAGTGAAGTCTAGGTGTTTACTTTATCTATTACCCAGATAGTGTACATTGTACCCATTTCTCCTTTCCCATGGTCTACCCTCTCATTCTTCCATATCTCCAATATCTACTAGTCCGCAATCTGAATCTATCTATACACATTATTAGGCTCTCTTAAATAGGTGAGAATGTATAGTATTTGCCTTACTGAGATTTTTCTTAAGATAATGGGCTCCGGTAACATTTATGCTGCTGCAAAAGACATTAATTTCATTCTTTTTGTGGCCAAATTGTATTCCATTATATACATATGCTACATTTTCTTTACCCATTTGTCCATCAGTAGACACTTATGTTGATTTCTTTTATTTTTTTAATTGCAATTCAATATGCATACACATGCAGGTATCTTTTTAATATAGCAATTTATTTTCCTTTGGGTTGATAACCTAGTGGCATTGCTGAATTGAACAGTAGTTCTGTTTTTAGTTCTTTGTGAAATCTCCCTACTCTTTTCCGTAGGGGTTTTACTAATGGACAAACTCACCAACAATACATAATCATTCCTTTCCTCCGAATTCTTGCCTAATCAGTCATTTTTTGTCATTCTAATGATGACCATTCTGACTAGCATAAGATGATATCTCCTTGTGGTCTTAATTTGCATATCCCTGAAGATTAGTGATGTTGAGCATTTTTTCAGATTCTTGGCCATCTCCATGTCTTTTGAAAAATGTCTATGCCTGTCCTTTGCTCACTTTTAAATGATGTTATTATTGTTGTTGTGTTCTTTGTAAACTCTGGATATGAATTTCCTGTTTGCATAGTTTGAAAATATTTTCTTCCATTCTGCAGCTTTTCTGTTCACTGGGTATAATTTGATGTCGGGTAATGTAATGCCACCTGCTTTGTTTCTTGTTTTGGGAATTTTTTTCTTTTTAGAATATATTTGAGTTCTTTTCTAATTCCATATGAATTTTAAGATGATTAATTTTTCTAATTCTGTGAAAAATGACACTAGGATTTTGTAGGGATAGTGCTGATTCTATAGATTGCTTCAGGCAGTGTAGTAATTTTAGCAGTTGTTCTAACCCATCTGCATTGTGTGCTGTGCATTTATTTGTGTCATCTGGAATGTCTTTCATCAATGTTTTGTAGTTTCACCTGTAGTGATCTTTCACCTTCTTATAAATATATTCCTAGGCATTTTTTTGTAGTCATTGTAAATGGGATTGCCTTCTTGATTTAGTCTCAGTTTGTTATTATTGATGTATAGAAATGCTACAGGTCTTAAGAGTTTTTGATGGAGTCTTTCCTACCAAATTTTATTCTTTCTTTCAAAAGTCCTCTTAAAATGCTTTCACATAAAAATGTTAAAAGAAAAGAAAAGTGCCTGTGTTAAATAGGGCTGATTAATCAATTATTTTGTAAGACTATAGAAGTGTGATTCTATTTTCTAATACAGTCTATATACATGTACTAGTCTAAGCAGAATAATTGCAATTTAAAGATTTTAATTAAGTAATTATATATACTGATTAATGTAGCAAAGTTTCTTTGTAAATATTAGGAGTAATCCTTGAGTTTTACCCTATAAAATTTCTTTCAAGGCTTACAATACTAGAGTATGTTTTTCATTTTTTGTATGAATATTTTCATTAAAATATGTCAGTGATGAAACTGAAATTTCAATGAAAATAATTTTACTATAGTGCTCTTTACTTTGCCAAAGTCAGAGCTGATTATTAAGGGAACACAGTGAGTATTTTCCTTTAGTAGACATTTTTGTTTTATAGAAAACAAAATCTTGATTATGTGGTTTATGAAACTAAATTCTATAATGGAAATTTATATTTAGTAAATATGGTATTATAATCATTTTACAGATTCTTTTATTAAATCATAGCTGTT
>NW_003852660.1:911423-914812 GCF_000181295.1 Otolemur garnettii | reverse complement strand
ATCCAACAAACTTACTACACTATTCCTTTCAAATTAAGAAAAAAAATTTAAAATAACTATAGATAATGATTGGTGGAGACAAAAATACCAGACTTTTGGTTATAAAAACTACTGTTGATTGTAGTTTTGATATGTAATGACATTAGGCTTTTTGAAAATCTCACGCCTTAATTCTTAAAGTCACAAGGAAAGAAAGGCAGTTCAGGCCTTTTCAACAAAGAAGGATGACAGAATAAGCAGCCCCAAATTAACCCTATTTTGAGGCATTCATGAGAGAGACAGAGAGAGAGAGAAACTCCGAGCTCAGCAACGTCTTTTAACCTAAATCAAAAATATAAGCCATTCCTCCTCTCTAAGGAAATGTCAATAAGAGGTGAGGAAAGAAATCAGGAGTGATTAGTTCTGATTGGGATGTTATTCATTTGTTGCTATAAATCATATGGAATCATTGAACTGAACGCATTACTAAAATGTTTGCTCCAATGCTTGCAATCCATGGAAAAATTAAAATCTTTAGTATATTAAATAAAATAGATCACTAAAGCAGAACAAAATATTGAAACAATACTTATAGCCATTGTTGGAAACGTTTTAATTATTAAGACAATTTTTACATTATTTAACAGGTAAACTTATCACCAATAGATTTGACTTGATGCTAGAACAAAAACTGAGTAAAGTATTCTTTTAATAATCAAGGAGAGAGTTTGAGTATAAATATTGACTGTGAAGTTATCCGTTGAATGATTTTCCTATATCACATTTCTTAATGTCATTGTGTATACAAAAATTAGAGTTATGGATAGCCCAATGAGATAAAGATTTTCAAGTAGATTTATTACATTTCAGAGTATGATGATTTAGTCTACAGTACACAATGCCTTACCACTATCTGTTTCTTTGCACAGCAGTTATAGAAATTCATACTTGGGGAAAATTTCTCAAAAAGCACACATGAATCAAATTTGTTTTTTATATAGATATATGATCCTGGTAATCTCCTGCCAGTGAAAATGTTTTGAGTTGGAGTCATACCTTATTTGGAATCAGCATCATTTTGTACTCATTGGAATTCCAAGCCCCAACCAGTTGATTTAGCCATCTATCCCAATGTATGATTGCCAGATTTTTCAAACAAAAGCACAGAATTCCTAATGGAATCTAAATTTCAGAAAAACAACAAATAATTTTTAGTATGTCACCTGTAATAACTTTATGCCAAAAATCATTAATTTTTTCTCTAAAATTCAAATTTCACAAAATATTCTCTATTTCTTTCTGGAAACTAATTCTATGGCACAATATAATTCCTTCTGTCTTATCCTTGAGACGTGTAACTGGACATATTCCTTTATTTGGATATGAATTTAATGAGCTTCTGAATATAATAGTTTCACTGAATAACTCATGGCAAGTTCAGTTATCTTGCAATTTATTTGCATTGCAAGATTAGGATTTTCATTTTTAGGCAATAATGTCAACTAGAAATACCATAGCTGAAAACATTTTCATTCACACTAAAGTGACAATTTTCTAGTCAGATGAACATAGTGAGTCAATGTTATTTTATGAAAATAATACATATTCCAGTGCCCTAAGCTGTTTACCAGGGTAAACTATGCTGGACTTAAAAATATTTTAATAAAATACAGTTACTTGAGAATTGTTATCTCTGTTGACGTGATATTTATTTTTAGATTTTGTATGAAACTACAAAATGTAGTTCTTCCTTCAGAATTCACTCTTGTCTATAGGTGAAATGGCTAAAGGAGTGTTATGGCTTTAGAATAGGATTTTTGAGAGGATTTTCACAGGCTAAAAACTTTATCCTTAGATGAAATTATCTTTATTAAAGTATATATCCATATGGCTTTCTATTTACTTTTCTGATAACTTTGTAATATAAAAAATGGACACGCCAAAGCTGTTTGCTGTTTTTTTCAGTGCCCTGAATAATGAATGCCACCTCATCTTCCCAATCTGTAGCTTCAGGATGTGTTTAGAGTGAACTAACAAAATTTAAAGGACAATGCTATTTATTTTACAAATATATATTGTTTTAGAAGAAAACCAATTGATTCAGTGCTACACTTCCCTTAAAACTTTTGGTTAAGTTCTGTTTCCCAGGATTCTTTGCATTCTGCAAGAGCATTAGGGTGTCTTAAATCAGCCGTTATCATGTAGTGAAATCAACCAAGTAAGGTCTTCAAGTTTTTCAGACCCATGCCTATCATATAGGCATTCAAATTACATTGAAACACAATGTAATTTGATTATTTTTTAAGATTTCATGTGTGAATATTCTTTTCTTGCATAGCAGTCTATAACCACAATTATTTGTTGTAATTAATAAGGCATCGTAAATCAAGTAAAGATCTTGTCCAGCTATTTCTTTTTTTTTCCAGCCATTTCTTCAATAGAAATACTTTTTCAGTGTGTCAGCGTAGAGGGCAGAATATTCCTGTGGTTATAGTTTATTTTTGCTACTTATTGGAGCAAAACATAGACACCTTTCATACATTTTCAGTGACAATAATATGAAAATAGCCACTTATTCATACAACCATGCTGTGTAAAAAAAAAAAAAAAAAAATAGCCAGGTCTTGTTGAAAGTTATATGGTTTCAACTTAAAGCTGTTTTACAGTGATTCCAGTAATCCTCTGTAAGTGGGATAACTAACTTGGCATTTATTTATTTTCTAGATGAAATGAATGATCATCAAAGTACTCTCTCCTACATCCTAATTAACCCATCTCCAGACACCAGAATAGAGGTGAATGATGTTGTGTAAGTTGGTCTTTTATCTCACATAAAGCATCAATTTTTAGAAAACTAATTTAGCTGTACACTTTTTTCCTACCATTTTAGCCCCTTATTTTTGGTGATACAAGTGCTTAATGGTCTATGTCTCATTTTTGATACTTGAATGTCTTTGATATTTTGTGTGTAATAATATTTAAAATGTAGAATTATTTAAAAGAAGTGTACAAAATAAGCAAATAAAAGCATGAATTTTGTATTTTTTGAAATAATATATAATTGTTGAAATAAGAAAAATATGTGAATTAATAAGAGAAAAATTCAGAGAATAACCTAAAATATCCCACAGTGTCTAATTTTAAATACCTTAAGATTCCTAAAACCCAAAGTAAAATAACTCAAAATGTCCATTAGGAAAAGGTCTATGGGACTAAAGTGAGTCATTGAAAAATGTGCAATTAACATGTTTAATTACAATAGCCCTGCCCTAAAGATGTGAAATAGAGAAGACTAAGATGTTTCCACTGTCTCTGAAGCCCTTATATTCTAGTTAAAAAAACATAATTTTGTATGAAAAATTAATAACAATATATAATATGACGTCATCACTATGGCATTTATCAATTGA
>NW_003852660.1:891728-911229 GCF_000181295.1 Otolemur garnettii | reverse complement strand
AGAGTTTGTGTTAGTGGAAAGCAAAGGACAGGAGGAATGGTTTGAGAGAATGATCTGCAAGAGAATTGCATAAAGTGTTTCAGTTGACAGGTTGACCAGAGTAGAAGCTTTGTATTTCTAGCATTTCTGTTGGTAAGTAAACATAATATTGAAAGCGTAAATCCAGGCCTACCTATGGAAGGGCCCTGAATGTCATAAGGGATTTGAAATTTGCCCTTCTAGATGATGGACAACACTTAGACCTACAGAGCAAGTAACAAGCAGTATTTTAGAAAGGGTACTACTTTGTCGTTGGTGTAGGCCTAAAAAGAAATTTCTAACAATAACAGTCTCTTTATGTATGTGATTCTGTCCCGGGCTAGATAAACGGATGCTTATCCAAGGTAGCTAACTCCAGATTGTACTACTGACGTGGAACAAATGCCAATGATCCAAAAGCCTCCATGGGTGTCAGGATATGAATAAAGAAGAAAAGAACATGAACATAGAACAAAAAGTAGAAGTACCTTTGAGCAGTGTTTGGCTTTAGGGCAGAAACATCAATGTGTTTGAAACAGGAACAGGCAAGCAGCGGTAGTAATTTCGACCTCAAATAAGTATGAAGAGATTCCTAAAATGCCACTAAGATACAATTGGCAAGTATAGTGATGCTAAATTTACCATTTGATAATGCTGGTTAGAATACTAGTAATAGGTGCATTGAGGAATCAGGTGAGTGATAACGTATCTAGTAAGGCATTGTCAAAAATTGTATCCAGTGGCAATGTTGAATTTATAGAGGACCTGGAAGAAAATACGTTATTTATGATGCATCTGGTTTCTAATTTACCCATCAGGGAGCCTTCATGTGGTATATTACTATAATAAAACAAAATCTCTCCCCCCGCCCCGTATCCATCTTTACACATGGCTTCTTTCCTTTAAACCCACAAATGTAGGCAATTTTATTAATTCTCTAACTCACCTCTATCTATTCAATCTTCTTATTCCTTTTATTCAAGGAATTATAATTGCACCAGTTATACAGAATTTGACCACATCTGCTTCCCTTATTTGTATCTTATTCTCTATTACATTTCTTGACTTAATAAAATTACTTTCCATAATTACTTTTCACAGAGGTTCAAACCAGATATTGTTAACTTTTTGAGTCTGTGAGCATGTACTTCCATCACATATGCATGTTTATAATTTCAAATAATTTTCAGTCTTTTAAACTTATGAATAACATATGTAATTTAATGTGTATAGGTGAAATACCTTTTCAGAGACTTTTCTGCCTTCTGTATACTTATTTTTTCATTAGTTTAAGATAAAACATGATCTTGACTGCTATTAAAAAACAAATACCTTTAATCATGTCATTACATTGATCTGTATTTGTGACATTGAGATAATTGAATTTTAGTAGAACTGAAGCAATGATAAATTATCACGAAAAATGCCTATCATGACAAACAGTGTATAAAAACACAGCTTATAAAATTTGCTTTATTAGATTCATAGGTTTAGTAGTGATAATAATAAGAAAAGGGACTTTTGCCGCTGCATCAATTAAGTCAGGGAATAATGGATTACACTGGTACCTTTTATGTTTTTCCAAAAATTCACTTTCAAAAGTTAATTTTAAATAAAGAAGAAGCATTAATTTGATTCAAAGAACAATAAATTACTAGATGAAATGGTATTAAAAAGTTTAATGTGGATGATTAAATTTTCCTCATCGATCTACAATGCTATTGATATTTTAAGTAATTATAAAGCAGTGTGCGTCAGATGGCAAAATCCAGTTAATAGATCCAGGGACACTAATCTAATAATCACGTTTATTCGATCAAAGAAAATAGTCTGTAGTGTTTGAAATTGCCTTTTCTCATTTTCATCATGGAATATATTTTATGAAAATTACCCCTTTAGTTGTTAAGAGGAAAAGTACGTCTTTATTAGAGTTCTCACCTTTAAATTAGTTTCTCCACTCATTTTTTGTACTCCCTCCTAAAACCATTATAGAAGTATGAAATACTGCTTTCATTTGCACCTGCAACAAGACTTTCTTAGTTGGATTGCATGCATTTACTATCTTTCTCTCTCCTCCAAACCTTCAGTGGCTTCCTACTGCCTTTAGAGCAGAAATTGCAACTACTAATCCTGAAACTTAAGGTGCTTCCTCACCTGTTTTCTACCTTTCATTCTCACTATTATTTCCCATTCAACTCATTTTCTATTCATATCAGGAATATCTCTCCTCTGCACTCCCCACCCCTTTATTGTCCAAGGCTAGGATCATCTCCTGTTTCTCTACTCTCCAACTTGGAGAGATAAGTTATCTTGACCTCCTCAATAAAGTATTCTGTAATTTTCTTTTTCTTTTTTTCACTTTGTGTGATGCTTGAAATATCTTTTCTTCTTTAAATTATAACTGTAATAAATTATACTCTTCCATAAATTATACTCTAATCTTTTGCATGACAGGGGTCATGCAATGTGATTTTTTTGTATTCCCAGGTGTTAGCATAGTGTCCTGCAGGTGTTCAAGAAGTGGACGCTGAAGATACACAGACATACCTCAGAGATACAGCAAGCTCAGTTCCAGACCACCACAATAAGGAGAAAGTGATTATTACCATAAAATGAATTACATAAAATTTTTATCTTCCAGTACATATAAGTTACTTTTACACTATACTGTAGTCTATTACAAGTGTAATGCCATTATGTATACAATGATAATGTACATATCGTATGCAAAAAGTATATTATTGTTACCATCCCAGGCTTCAGGGGGTCATGATCTTTTTGCTGATGGAGAGTCTTACTTCAGTGTTTATGGCTGGTTTGTATTCAGGGTGGTGATTGCTGAAGGTTGAGATGACTGTGGAAAACAGTGAAGTTTGTCACACTGATTGACTCTTCTTTTCATGAAAGACTTCGCTGAAGTGTTACAATGTTGTTTGAGACCATTTTACCAACAGTAGAATTTCTTTCAAAATTGAGGTAAATCCTCTCACCCTTCCTATGGTAATATTTTACATCCTTTGTTGTCATTTCAACAATATTCGCAGCATCCTCACCAGGAGTAGATGAAACTACTTTCTCAAGAAACTTCTTTCCTTGCTGATCCTTAAGAAGCAACTCCTCAATTCACGTTTTACCCTGAGATTGCTGCAATTCAGTCACATCTGCAGGCTCCAATTCCAACTACAATTTCCTAGTTATTTTCACTCCATCTGAAGTTACTTCCTCCACTGAACTCTTGAGTTCTTCAAAGTCATCCAGGAGTGTTGGAATCAATTTCTTCCACATTCCTGTTAATGTTGAAATTTTGACTTCTGCCCATGAATAACAAATGTTCTAAATGGCTTCCAATATGGTGAATTATTCCTAGAACACTCAATTTCCTTTGCCCAGATCCATCAGAGGAATCACTATTTGTGGAAGCTATTGCCTTACAAAATGTATTTTTTAAATAATAAGACTTAAAATTTGAAAAACTCCTTGATCCATGGGCTGCAGAATGGATTTCGTGCAGTAGACATGATAACAACATTCATCTCCTTGTATTTCCCATCAGAGTTCTTAGGTGACCAGGAGCATCATTAATGAGCAGAAATATTTCAAAATACTTTTTTTTCCTGAGCAGTGGTTTTCACAAAAAAAGGGAACATACTATAAAATCATAGTATAAACAGACGTGTTATCATCCAGGCTTTGTTATTCATTGTTAGAAAATAGGCAGAGTAGATTTAGCATAAATTCCCTAAAGTTGTTGGGATTTTCTAATGAGAAATTATTGTTCAGCTTTAAGCTTCAATTTAAAGTCACCAGTTAAATCAACCTCCACCGCGAGAGTCAGCCTGTCCTTTGACGCTTTAAAGCAAGACATTGACTTCTTCTGTCTTGCTGGGAAAGTCCTAGCTGACATCTTCCTATAGAAGGCTGTTTCATCTACTGTGAAAATCTGTGTTGTTTACTGTAGCCACCTTCCTCAATGACGTTAGCTAGATCTTCTGAAGAACTTGCTGCAGCTTTTTTATCAGCACTTGCTGCTTCACCTTGCACTTTTTTTGTTATGGGATGACTTTCTTATTCTCAGGAACCAGCCTCTGCTAGCTTCCAGCTTTTCTTCCACAGCTTTCTCACCTCTCTCAGCTTTCAGAGAATGGAAGAACTTGCTCTGAGTTAGGCATTGACTTAAGGGAATGTTGCAGCTAGTTTGATAATCTATACAGACCACTATAACTTTCTTGATATCAGTAATAATGTTATTTCACTTTCTTATCACTTGTGTGTTTACTGACACAGTTTTCAATTTCCTTCAGAATTTTTGCTCTGCATTCAGACTTGGCTAACTGGCACAAAAGGCCTTACTTCTGATCTATCTTAGCTTTTAACATGCCATCCACAACGCCATCCTCACTCAGTTTATTCATGTCTTTCTATTAAATGTGAGAGATGTGCAATTGTCCCCTTCGCTTGAACACTTAGAAGCTACTATAGGATTATTAATTGGCTTTGTTTAAATATCATTGTGTCTTGAAGCTCAAGGAGAAGGGGAGAGATAGGGAATAGCTAGTATGTGGAGCAGAGAGAACACACACATTAGTTAATTAAATTTGCACTATTATATGGTTGTTCATGGCACCCAAAATCATTGTGATAGCAACAGTAAAGATCAGTGATCAGAGATCACCATAACGGTTACAACAATAAGGAAAAAGTTCAAAATATTGCAAGAATCAACAAAATTCCAGGAAACACATTGTGAGTGCATGGTCTTGAAAAATGGCACTGATGAGCTTGTTCAACACAAGATTACCACAAACCCTCTACTTGTTAAAAAATTCAATCTCTGTGAAGTGCAATGCAGTCCAGGGCAAAGAAACTGCCATGCATTGCCTGACAGAAGTAAAATTTCTCTTTTGTTTTGCTATTTGTTGTTTGAGCCAGGGTTCTTGCATCTTGCCTGGGCTGGCCTCACACTCCTGGGCTCAAGCTGTTCTCCAACTTCAGCCTCAAGAGTTTCTGAGATTGAAGGCACACACCACAGTGTCCCAATGTCTCTCTTAAAACAAATTCTAACATTAATGAAATACTTGAGTTTGGTAGATGCATTTTTTTATTTACTAGTAGAACTAAGAATTATTTTTCATACTTTAGTGTTATCTCTTACTATACCATAACCTGAATTTTAGGTGAATCATTTTCTAGCTAATTAAAACATGATTTATGCATACTATATTCATCATAACATTTATTAAATCATTAATTTACAAAGTCATAAAATATTTAAGTTGAAAAGACTATAGACATTACTTACATCCCATTTGTAATTTTATGAATGATAAAAATAAGATTAAGAACATCTAAGTAATGAAAAAAACCATGGCTAGAATGCAGCTATCTCTGGTTAAATAAATGGCCAGAGTAAGGAATGATGAAGGGACAAAATCCTGAAATAAATCAAAAAACTCATAGTTTATAAGATGGAGGTGTCTGAAATGGAACACATTTTGAAAATAAGGATGCTTGATTCATCAGCATTCATCATCATGAGTTTCTCAGGTATACAAATGATATTATAAACAAAGCTGACTAAGTTCTACAGGTCAACTAAACACTGAGTCCTTCCATCAAATATATAGATACACAGTGTAAATAATCCAAAAACTGAACAAATAACATAATAAAAATGTAAAGCATCAGTTTGAATTAAGGTTGCCTTTATTTACTATTGCACAATTATTCGCTTTGTTTTCTCTTGTTAGGTACTTAATCCGACCAGATCCACTGGCATACCTTCCAAACAGTGAACCTAGTAGAAGAAACAGCATCTGCAACGTCTCTGGTCAAGACTCTCGGGAGGAAACACAGCTTTGACAAGAAAGAAATAAGAGACTCAGTTTTTTTTCTTACAAGGATCTTGCTTATTACAATAAAAGTGTTACTGGCATGAAAGAAACCAGATTGGAATATATTAAATTCTCTCATATTTAAAAGCATAATCTAATCGCTTAGAAATATATATCATTTTGAATCTTAATGTTCTACTTTTTGGCACTCCCCCTCATAATATTTGAAAGATATGAGACGATTTTGAAAACCGACATTAAAACATAAAAATTTGAATATGATTTTTGTTTTATAATAAGCCAAACCATATAAAGCTGATATTTAAAAGTCGTAAGATTTTATGAAAGCCGACTAAAATCTAACTCTATTTGGTGCATCATGATGGACATAGGAGATTGCTGCTCCCCTTCAAAATTAAATGTCGTATTATATTTTCTTTTTTTGGTTCTTTATAAAATTTAGCTTATCCTCAATGTCTAGGCTTCTCTCCGGAGAGACTGACCAACAAACTTGTAGGGCTGACTTTTGTGTAACAATGATAGTTTGCATTAGAATATAAATCATTAAGTCATTTTAACCATTTTTATCTGCTCTTTATACATCACAATCACATTCATTTTAGAATTTGAGCATGTTTTAGTATGCTAAAGAAACTAATATATAAACAAAAAGAAATATTACATGCTAGAGCTTCTTGGTAACTTTATGCCTAGCACACATTTTATGCCAAGAACAGTGCATAGCACAATGCCTAGCACACAGAAAATACTCAGTACAGATTTGTTGACTTAATTTTAATCCAAGAACTGAAATAATGCCTGGGTTTCTTGAAATATAAAGTAATTTTCATCAAACTTTTGAGTTATAACATTTTTTCATCTATTCATATAATTTCATTAGGAAACTACTTTAAAGTTGACAAAAAAACAAAAAAACTTATGCCTTTCATGGAGTATAAAGATATTTCAAAAGTTAAAAGTCCTCCTTATGTCTTTAATATTAAAATAATCACACTCCAGAGATGGTGTATTAATTTGCTTTAATTTTGAAAAATTGTCTAAAGGAATACATTTTAACACTATAAGAGAAAAGCATAAAATAAAAATACAGAGTTATCCTTTAAATTTGATATAATTCATGAAAAGTTTGATGGTTACAAATTTAAATATAAATTGTTCTTTGCTGACACCTTGCAGTATTGTTTTATTTTCATACCAATATAGACCAAAAAGCACAAGAGAATCAATACATAGTATATGTTAAAATATTCCTATGCACAAGAGATCGACAAATTTTTAAAAACATATTTTCCTCTAATTTTGCATTTTTGTTTGTTTTGAATTTGACATTAAGTTTTAGTTCAACAAAAAATAGGACATATAAGTCTAGAAAGAGATATTTTGTCCTTATTATGAAGCAGACTAATCAAAATAAAAACTAACTTTTACAAATGTCTAATGCTCTCTCAATAAATCTATAGACATTAAAGATCATAACCACTGTATGATTAATTTGGCTTATAAAATATGAAATGTCTTTTCTGTAGAATTGTACATTATCCACATTTTAGAATAAGAAGAACATGAAGAATTTCCCCTAAAACAGAGAAAACCTATATTTGATCAGAGACGTAGAATTTATAACAAGTTACTTAAAACTGGGAGCATGCCTTAAAATGCAAAGATTGTATGCATATATATGTGTATATGTTATAAACATGTGAAATATATTTGGCAAACATGGATTTACATATAAATTGTTAAAACTGAAGGCAGAATTGAACTAATACATGTAAAGGAGAAAAATAATGAATGTAATGACCTGGTTTCATAGTTACACATTATATAGTCCAGCATAATGTTTCTTTGAATTGATTTTTTTTTTATTCCATGACATTTATTTTTAGGAACAACATTAGATTTAACAAATCTTTATTTCCCCACAGATCTGAAGTTTAGTATTTTTGTGACAGTGTCAAGAGTAGGATTTTAAGCTAGGACATAATTATATTTCCTATGTAGCTAAGAATTTTGTTTCATAAATTTTAAAATAATTATTTTTGACTATGACTATTAGTCCAAATTTAATATTTGACACAATTCATATCAGCTTGCTATAATAATGATAGTTTATTAGTCTATATGATGTTCAAAGAATAAAAAAATGCTTATAAAAAGACTTTTAACGGACGGTTGCCTTTTTAAAATAATTATACTTGCACATGAAAATAAAACATAAAGTCAATAATAGTCTTTGTAGCCCTATGGGATTTGGTTCTGTTTTGTCTATTTATCATTTTGCTACTAGTTACATTGAGTTGCTTTAAAATAAATAATAAACTTATTTCTGATGAAAGAAACTGTTGGTGTTTATTGGCAAAACATTAGCTGCTTAAATTTTTTTCATGAACTAGAAAATTTGTTATTTTTATATTTTAAATTAAAATATACGTGGAGGCAAACTCTTTGGAAAAGACAGCAATGAATGCTATGGTCTATTGTTGGATGGCTTCTTAATATCATATACTCGTAATAGATTGCACCAGGTCAGGAAAGGAAACGGGAGGAACGAAGATACAGGGAGTGTGAAGATAGAAAGGAGGAAATGAACAAGGGGAAGAAAAGAAGGAGGAAAAAAAAGGAACATGGGGGTGTGGTGAGGGGTGGGTGCCAGAACATAAATATGCTTTACCAAACAGAGAATGATGTCCAAATACACTAATTTAAGAGCCAAAAAAACACTGTGTTAGAGAAAAGAAAAATAGTTTAAGATGCAGGTATTCTACCTTTCACTTCCAGGCAAATAGATGGAGTAAACACACTGCTTTCTCCCTAGTCATTCTCTAAGTACAGATAAAAAACATAGACATTATATACAAAACAGACAGAGACTGAGCAGTGGAAAGAAGAACAGCATGGTGGTGAGTTCTCTGAGATTTCTTTCTGCCTCTTACCCATATTGTGTCCTAATGTGGATATTAGGAAACCCCAGTGACCACAGACTAAATGTGACTCAAGCTAAGTCTGCTTTCTCCTTCCTGAGGACTGGCTCCTGCAGCAAACGCAGCCTCCCTGGCTCCAGACTTCCAGTGCTTCTGCAGTGGGATGGCTTCCCCAGAGAATGATTCCTAGAATATACAGAGGTCAGCACACGCCATGGCCCGAAGCTTCCCTTAGCACCCTGTCAGATGGTTTTGCAGTGGAGTGTCTCCAGTTTGATGCTTCCCCATGAAAAGCTTGCTCTGGCACCCTAGACAGTAGATTTCCAGCTTGTGTTGCCAATGCAGCACTATAATGACTTCTCTGCCATTCTGTGAGTCTCAGCTGTGCCATCTCCATGGGGTCTGGATTTCAGTCCTGGGATCTCTTCCTGGGGCACTTTATCTCAGCCCTGAAGATAATAGATACTCCTTATATCTGCTATTGCTCTATATTTTCAAGTTCTCTTTACTTATTACTCACTAATCCGGTATTACTCCACTGTACTGTTCAAGTTAATAATCTCTCCAGAAAATGGTCTCTATCCAAATCACTGTGTGGTTTCTGTCTCCCAACAGGGCCTCGACTGACAAATGATGCATAAATCAGCAGTTCTCTACTTATTAAATGTGAATAATAATATCAAATTTGTAGGACTGAAAATCTAAAAGACATATTTAAAGCAAATTTTACAAAGTAAACAGCACCTGCTGGAAAACTTTTCAGACAGATGATGCAATAATCGTTTGGAACATAAGGCTATTTTTATTTCATTTTGATCTCGTTTATTTTTTTGTATGGGACTGCTTTCCGGTCTATTTCATTTGGGGGAGGAAATAGTAGGACATGCCAGCTCTAATTATGTAGTTGAATCTAAGATTACAGCAAACAGTTCTTATAAGAAGTAATTTGGTTTATAATTATATGTACAACATTATTATTCCATAAAATCGTATTTTTTACTTAAATCTAAAAAATCGATTTTTCTTATCTAAGGGTAAATATTAGAAATTCTCACCAATTGCAATATTATTAATCCAAATAAATATAGTGTTATTTAATAGAAAGATACATATTTTCTCCTTTTTGTATCAGACAAAATGTTTCATTTAAGTGATACCAACCTCGATAAATTTGTATTTGGAAATTACATACAATTTCAAAAGAAAACACCTTTAAATTAAAAGACTATCAGTCCTTGATTTGTATATGATTGATATCCAGATAAATTAAGAAAGTTTGAGTGGGTCAACAGAATACAAAGATATATTTTCTTCTCTAAAAATTTTCAACTGGCAAATGACAGAACCTATAAATATTCATCAATAGACAGGAGGTAAGTACTGAAGTTGAGTTTATAAATACAGAGTATAGCCACATAGGCACTATTATATTAAATTTTACTAAGAAAATGTTTTTAGAGTTGTAAGTACTGTTTATTACTGATTATTGTCTTATTTGGAAAATATATTAATTTGAATTGCATATAATAAATTTCAAATTTTAATTGAGATTTTAGACTGAGTACCTCTTTCAAAAGATCTATCAATCTATCACGTGATTTCACAAAGAAACTGAAATGCTGTGATATATATGAGGTAGGACGGATTTAGTTATACTGTATATAATAGATAAACACCATACATATTAATGCATAGTCTCAGATGCTTTTGTATAATAAAAATTATTTTCATCTGGAATAGTGCCCAATGCAGGAAATAAAGTTTTCAGACAAAAGATTTTATGAATACATATTCATTGGAATAATATAAATATTCAAATAATTTCAGTAATGTAAATATAACAAATATTTATTGCCTTTAAAAAGAATTTAAACAGGTTTAAATCAGGGAGAAATAATAACTATTTGACAACATATTTCAATTTCTAGATGAACTAAAGTTTTAGAATAAACTTTAGAACTAACAGCTATAAATGACTTGATTTTGATACTAGAATATCTTATGATAACTTTTTAATGAAAACTAATTGATTTTTAATGATTCTGGCAAAAAGCATGCTGTGAAATGACTATGAAATGACTGACATTTCCACTGGAAAACATGTTGCTGAGAAATAATTAAGTAGCTGTGCTTGATTTATCATCAGCAAGTAAAGAAGGATAGGTATTTATTTTGAAGCATTCAAATCCTTCAAATTAGTGTGGTCACTCCTCATTTCTCACTTTAGTGAAATCAAGATTTATCTTTGCACTAGGAAACAAGGTGCCATGTAATTTAAGCAAGAGGAACCATAATCACTAACCTCTGAGTCAGTGTTACAAATTCAAAAGCCTAAAGTGGGGTGGTAACTGTGGTTCAAAGGAGTAGGGCACCAGCCCCATATGCTTGAGGTGGTGGGTTCAAACCCAGCCCTGCCCCTCCCCCAAAAAGGCTGAAGTAGCAGGAGAAAAAATGGTTCTTTCATCACTTTGGAATGTAAAATATTTAGGGCACATGTTTTTAAAACAATAAATTGGTCTGTTGAAAATTTTCTACCTATTTTCCATTATAGTGATATTCATTAGTACTAAAAGTTAAAATTAAGTAATGAAATTATTTCATTTTGTTAAAAAGTTAATTTGGGAGCCCTGCTGTTATATTTTCTTCAATTTTACTAAATATTGATATCTATGTGCTGTAGATAACAATTTATTTATTGACAGTGTGTTATTAGGATAAATAATGATTTAGTATTTTGAGATAGTTTCTGTAATATCACTGAAGTTTTTTTAAGCAACAATTATTAACACATTAACTGCCACGTCATTTGTATTTAACTTACCTTAGTTTTCAGCCCAGTACCTCATAAAGCAAATATAACTCACATATCCCTTGATCTTTCTTGACCTAATAAAACACCATGGCCCAAGGAAAAAAAATTTTTTTCTAGTGTGGCACTCAATATGTTAAAAGATATTGACAAGATCTTCCCTCATATGCCTCATAATCATTTGGACTTTCAAAACAATCTTTCAATATTAGAAGAATCAAGCTTCCCTTACATCTTTCAATATGTTTTAACACCCTCCATTTGTTTCCTTCTTTATGTCAAATACTCACCAAAGCAATTACCTAATCCATATAGCCTTGAAGTAATTTAGTGAAGTAATTTAACATCTTTTGTATCATAGATAGAAACCAATTTTTAAGACTCTAAAATCAATTGTTTCTTTGTAACTCTCCCAATATCATCATAGAATAATCTACAAGATACAGCTTATGATCAAGGCTAAGTAATTTGTTTTGTGTATACAATATTGACCACTTTTCTAGACATCTCTGTGTTGTAATTACTGTGTCTTGCATCCTGCTATGGTGCACTGCACTCACTTTTACAGAGGCAGTTGCTTCACCCTCAGATATTCATATATAAGAACTAAATGGTGGGGCATTTTTTGGTCATGTGGAAAGGTGGTAATTCACTCAGAATCAACTTCCCAACCTTGTGAAATTCTTCTGAAAGCCTAAAAAGATGAAGTTGTGTTTATGTCCATTTCCCAATGACTTGATGCAAAAGAATTGCTGAAAGTCACAGGTGGCTTTGCTGAAAGGATTATTAAGTTTGGAGCCAGGATTCATTCCAACTAGCTTTACTAACTGGGTAACAAAATTGGAAATGATGTTTTTAGGTGCAAATCTTCATGGATATAGACACTCCTGCAAAATTGGTACATGCTACCAGCTGTATGTGTTCATGGACTACAAAAAAAAAAATGGTTGGAGCTCTTTTTCTGGAATGGCCATCAAAGCTGGTTTTGTATTATCCTTTTTGCTGTGAATACCACCAAAATATCTTTCTTTTAATATTTCCTTTATCTACAGGTAAATAAAAAGTCATGGAGGGCCAAACCAGGTGAGCAGGGACGGTGTTCCAATATTGTTATTTGTTTATTGGGTAAACAGAACCTCACAGAAAGTGCTGAGTAAGCTGACGCATTGTTGGGATGCAAGAGTCATGAGTTATTGGCCAAGATTTTTCAGTTAAGATTTTCCTAACTGTTTATCAATGTTTACATGGTCTGCTATGCTTCTCACAGTGAGCTAATGATTTTGACACATAATTCAACAAATTTTTGCAATATTTCCACCAGTTATGCTTGCTATAGGCTGCCCTAACCTCTCTTCATTAGCAATACTCTCTCTCTCTTCAGAAAAACATTTAATTCATTTTTACACTGCTGTTTCCTTCACACCTTTATTCCCATAAACTTGGACTAACATTTTACTGATATCATTTCCACTCTTGCCAAGTTTAACAAGAAATTTACCTATGTTTTCTTGTTGCTGTAATTCAAGCTCCAATATTCTTATGATGGCACACACAAACACACAACAATTATGAACATCACTCAGCAAGACACTGCCACACATCAATAGGAACAGAACTGTAAGACCTTGATATACTAAGGTTATGAAACTTTAATGAATTGTTTGTATGGTGCTTCTATAATAAGAGCATGGTGACAAGTTTGCAAACTTAATTATCAGACCTCATATACTTCATGAATCAGCAATCATGACTCTATCCACAAAGCCCTGGATTATTGGCCTGGGGAAATACTTATTGATTACCAAACAGTCATTACCTTATAAATGCTAGATAATTAGTAATTCAGAAATTATGTCATATAAACTAATTGCATTCTGTGTGCCCCATATTATTGTGGGTCCACAAGAAGTGCAATTTTCCAATTTCTTTTACCAGGTATGGATGTCTGCTAGTTAGTATGGGGAGGTAGGAATAGGGAAGAAAAAGTAAAAACCTAATTTTACTTTAAAATCTTTTCCCAATTAGAGTTAACAAACTACTACAGCTTAGAGAACAAAGACAAGTCAGAACACTGGTTCTCATGCCATTGTGTCTAAAGGGAAATCTTAGAGTTCCAATCTATTTGCTCACAGAAAGGAAATCACTCATGTGCACATGCACAATCAAGAGGACAAAGGCCGAGGATGCAAATCTCATTCATTTCATACATATTTTATCACTTGGTGCTCCTATTTTGATTTCTGCCTTTCTGTTTTTAGACATTTTGACATACGTATAGCTAACCATAACAAAGAAAAATCCACAAACTTCTGAAAGGTTAGACATCTCTTTCCGTAAGGCAAAAGGAGGATTTTTTTTAAAAGGTCAAACTCTTTGCCCTACTGGTATTTCTATTCTCAAGGCTCAGGTTCCCAGGCCTTCAAGTTTTAGTATGGCACAAATGAAAACACTCTTCTCTCTAGTGCACATTTTGTGTATGTGTGTTTTATGTGTGAATATGTGCAAGTGGCATTTTAATATCTGTTATTCCTGTTATAGAGTAATTCTCCATTATTTATAGAATTAATGGGTTGCAGATTCCTGTATCCACTATGGAAAATGAAGGTAAAAACTTTTAATCTCTCAATTCCAATGATCTAGGCTTGCCGCTAGCTGAGAATTTAGTTAGGAGCTGATAAAGTGAAAATGAAAAAGTGGTTAAAATTAATTCATGGTTCCATATAAAGGTAGCAGTGGTGCCCATTTGCGGTATCCAACAAAACAAAATGTCTAGCAGTGGACAGTGTGCAATTCTATTACTCTGGCCAGACTGTTGTGTTACCAAACTTCAAAATATTCACTAATTCTTACATGTTTCCCAAGCCTGAATCTTTATCCTTCAGATGATAATGCAAGCCCCTATGCCTGTCTAAAAATTCTCTTTTGTATTAGAGAAATATGTCTTTGTAAGCTTAGGCAAATAGGGTAGATTTTCTTTTGCAAAAAGAGCCATAACAATTTTCCCTTTTGTACTTACCTTATTGGGTGGTTTCCTCTATACTGAGGCTCCCTTGCGTGTTAGTTGCTTTGGTTAATGGGATAATAGCAAGCAAGAGAAAAGGAGAGGTCATGAAAAAGCTAGAATATCGGGACTTAGACTCTTTCGCTCCTCTTCAAGATCGCAAAAGCACTGTGTAAATAAGCCTGGGCTTGCTGATTTGAAGAATCTGAGATCACATAAAAAACAGAAAATGGTCCCAGCTGAGAACCACCCCACAGACCAAATAGTACAGCATGCCAGAGAGTGAAGCTATCTTAGAGCACCAAACATCAGCTGACCTTCCAAGTGACTGCAGAGTTTATTCAAGACATCACAAACCAAAAAACAGACCATGAGCTATCCTATGGAATCAAAAAAATAATTAACTTTTCTTGGGTTTGGCTATAATGTTTTTAACTGATCTGTTATATAGCAAAGCTAATTGTTATACCAAGTATTAATTTCCATGCTGTCTTCAAAGGAAGAGGACAGATCAGGCATGGAGGCTCAAGCCTCTTATCCAAGTGCTTTGGGAGGTCAAGAAAGGAGGATTGCTTGAGGTCAGGAGTGAGAGACCAGTCTGGGAAAATCAGAAAAACCTCTATTTAGTTGGCTGGGTGTAGTATCCTGTGCCTGTGGTCCCAGCTGCAGTGAGAATGGCCATTGTAGGAGCATCTCTTGAGCCAGGAGTTCAAGGTTACATGGAGTATGATCGTGCCACTGTAGCTCAACCTGGGTGACAAAGTGGGATTCTGTCTCAGAGAGAGAGAAAGAGAGAGAGAGAGATAAAGACTTTTCTAACTCATTCATACAGCTACAAATTCAGGTTCTCTGGATTATGGTTGTTCCTTCTCTAGTTTCTTCTCTCAGGTACTAACGTCTCTAAACCAGAAAAGCCTACACAATAGAAAACAAGATAATTCTTTATCTTTTTCTCATTTTCTTTTTTAAAATATGTGTCATTGCCCACAATCTTGAAAATTATCCACCTTTAGTTCCATATCTTGGTATTCAGAGCATCATTCTCTGACTACAGTAGAAATAGATTCATACATTGGTTACTGGTTCACATAATGCATCACATTTTCCAAGACAGCACCACATACTTGAAAGACATTATTGTCTATGTGAACCTACATATGACTATCCAGTGTATAATTTATAGCTCTCTAGGGTCAATACTTCTAGGACACAAGGTACATCATTGTATCAGGATATATTATAGGCATTGAATCAATGCATTGAGTTAGATAATGTCTCCCCAAAATTGGTGTCCACCCAGCACCTGTGAATGTGACCTTATTTGGAAATAGAGTTTTTGTGTTACTAGTCAAGTTAAGATGAAGTCATACCGCAGTTGTGTGGGCCCTAACTCTGATAGAACTACTATCTTTTTGTGAAGAGACATATTTAAACACAGATACACGCAATAGGAAAATAGGATGATGCAATACAGTGCATGCAGTGATGTAACAGAAAGCAGAGGAATGCCACGGATTGCCAGCAACCACCAGAAGCTAGGAGAGGCCCATGGAACAGATTCTTCCTTGAAAATTCCAGAAGGCATGAAACAACCCTGCACACAGCTTGATTTCAGACGTCTAGCCTCCAAAACTAAGTAAAAATACTAGGAAAGAAATCTGTGGATATTTGTCGTAACATCCTAGGGAAACGAATACCCCTATAATACTAATTGTTTTACTCTGAAGTAAATGTCTTGGTCAGAGATGGTGTTAGGAGAGCATATGAAGATAACAATATTAAGTAAAATAAATTCATAGCCCTTCAGCTAGACAATCTGACACTGGGGAATAATAAACATTAAATTATTTCAGGGTTCCACTGTGCTAATAATGAGGTGGAATCTGGGTGGAAATTCATTTTGCTATCTGATTCCCGGTGTAATAGCAATGATGTTCCTCAAGGTGACCTCTGCTTCCCTTTCATCTAAAAAGCTCTGTTGCTTCTATAATCTCCTTCAGATCTGAGAGTGAAATAAAGATCAAAGACTCTCATGGTTGACTGGGGTTCTACAAATCAAGTAAAATGTTGAAGGGTTGCCTATCAATTTCATTCCCCCCAAACCAGGATTAATTTAACCACTGCCAGTGAAATTTTTTCAGTGATCAGATCATAACATCAGCCTCAAGGCTTTTGAAGGTAACTATAGCAACCTTACCTGTGAAGTTAAAAGCTGATACCTGGTGCCTTGGACTTCTTCCCAGTTCTACTGAGCTCATTCAACTTTCTGCCCTTCTCAGCCACATTCCTGACATAAAGACATCAGTAATAAAGGTCTAATAAGATTTAGATATTAATATATTACCTGTTTAGTAATATTTAAATGAACTGTAGCTTTAGCCCAATGGAGAGCCTCTTTGTTGCAAATTAAATTACCCAAGGAACTTTCTAAAAATATCACTGCTCAGGACGTGTTCCAAACTAATTAAATCAGAAACTTTGAAGGTAAAACCTGGGTTTTTATATACAGGGTGGCCAGTTTGTGGGCAATTTAAAATATGCACACAAACTTTATGGACACCCTGTATTGTTTTAAAAATCTTTAAATCATTGCAGTGTACAAACAGGATCATTATTTTCAAACTAAAAGTAGATCGAAACAGCACTATCTCTAAAAATTAACTTTCTTTTGAGGATACTGAGGCCCATCAGCATGTGCTCACCTGTGTGGGCCTGTTCAGTCGTTAGCCAGATAATCAGGACTGTCCCATGTCTTCTTCATTTGTGTTTAGCTCTGTCATTATAGGAAATATTGGGCCAGTCCCCATTTCCACACCCTAATTTATGTCTCTACACATTAGACACCATCTCCCATCACCCCAACTTCCAAATCCATTTGTGTCCTTGGCAGTGATTTCTCCAATTGCCCCAAACTAGTAAATTTTCAAATGCTTCTCTGCAAACTTTCTTCACTTTATTTCTTTGAAAGAAATCTAGATCTTTCCTGGAGAAACCAATTTTTTTTCCAAAGCCTGAATAGTGAGGTTTTTCTCTCTTATATCCCTTATTCCTCTGAGATAGAAGGTGAGCTAGGTCTTTCCCTTCTGCTGCTAGACCTGTTTTATTCCCCTTCTTTTCTGAAGCTAGTATTATATCTTAGGTGGGCAGATGCATATAATTCACCAACTACCTCTTCTCCCTTTTCTACAGCAGGTCATTTATAAATCTTGCCTTTATTTCTTAAATATTTTAGCTTCTGGATAACTACCATATTCCTGGACAAAATTTCTGTTGTATTCTTAGTGATGTAAACATGTAGTAGATGAGTCTTCCAACTCTGTGACTGCATGATTTCTAAATCTCCTCTCCTGAAATGATCTTACCTCCCATAAATCTCACCCACTCATTTCCATGATCATATTCTAGAAATTTCCAATATCAATAAGTGAAAAAAAGTGCCTTAAAATCTAATTTCTGTTAAAAGATAAATTTCTGGAGAAAATAAAACCATGACTGTCAAAGAGATGTAAAAATAATATATATTAAATAATTCATTTTCCTTCTTTGATATGAGGAAGTCAGGTAGATGTTGCAACTGATTGAAGGGAAAAGTCAAAACAAAACATTTGTGTAAAGCAAAAGAATGTTAAGATGAATTTGCAATGAAAAAAAATCTTAAAATATGTTTTTCCACAAGAGAGAGGAAATCAATCAAATCACTACCAAACAGGGCTCCATTGCCTACAATTTACAAAGCGTTTCAAAATAGGTAAAAGACAACAGGCCTAGAATCTGATAATCTGATATTGTGTGCAATAGATCTGTAGTCCCCAACCCCTGGACTGTGGATCATTACCGGTTCATGGAGGTGAGCAGCAGAGAGCAGCAGGTGGGCCAGCTAATCTTCAGCTGTATTTACAGACTATCCCCATTGCTTGCATGACCATCTAAGCTCCACCTTCTGTTAGATCAGCAGCTGTATTAGATTCTCACAAGTGAGTAAACTCTACTCACTGTAAACTACATGTGCAAAGGATCTAGGAAATTGTATGGTCCTTATGAGAATCTAATGTCACTCTACCCCCTGTAGGGAGAAAAGTTGTCTTTCATGAAACCGATCCTGGGTGCCAAAAAAGTCAGGAACCACTGCTATGTACAACTTTTCAGGGAGATACAAGCAATTTTTCTACAGTTTACATGAGCTCCACACCATGATTTTTCCTAATCTTTCTAGCTGTCTCTTCAGGTATAAGCATGGCAGTCCTCCATTAAGCCTCCTCACAGCTACTATCTACTTACTGTCCCTAAACTCCCTTATAACCTCTATTCTTTTCCATGCTTACATTTTTGCTCTTAATGATGATAGTAGTTTCCTCACATGTATCTTTACATCTCTTGTCCATCTCTAACTTTATTATACTTAGTTGGAAATCCTTTATCATACTCAACGCTAGTCACAGTCAACTTTTAATCTGTGGCTATCCCATACAGTGATAGAGGGATTTCTGCCCTTTGTCCATCCATGTGCTTTACCATATATTCCAGCCTCCTCGTGGTTTATTCTAGACAAGTATTTAGTTTTGTCAGTGGTCTGTGACTGTGTGTTATATGCTAGAGGAAACATTTAAGATTCTGTGCATAAGCCTCAGTACTCATATTTTGCAGCTTCTATTTTGGGAAGAGTCTTCATCAGCCTTGGTCCCTGAGGTAGAACAGAGCACACCCCACCTCGCCTGACCACACCCAGGACCACCAATCTGAAGACATATAAAATGAAAGAGAAATTGACTTGTTTGCTTAAGGCTACTGAGAATTGGTGGTTGTTTGTTCCTCCTGCAGAGACTAGTTTATTTTGCATAAAACATGTGCTGACTGGGCTCATTTGATAATTTGTAATCCAAAATCTCAAGTGTTTACTTGT
>NW_003852660.1:889878-891666 GCF_000181295.1 Otolemur garnettii | reverse complement strand
TTTTTTTTATTCTCTATTTATTACCTATACCAATGCCCTATACCTTCTTCTGCATCCTCACTCCCAACTGATGACCTTGCATCCCATTCAACTGAAAAAAAGCACTCAATATAAAACTTTCAAAATGTTCTGCCTGCATTTCTAATATAATCTGTACCTGTTTTTCTCTGCCCATTTTTTCATTTACAGTGGATAAATTATCTCTCCTCCCAATTCAGATCATGACTTTATTTTTATGTTGTATCTCAATTCTTCACATCTATTCAAGTACATTTCAACAGTATTTTTACTCAACACTTAATTATTCCAATGAGCATACAAAATATACTGCTGTTATTTCACCACTATAATTTTTTTAAAAGTTTCTAAATTATGCATTTAATTAACAACTCATTTCTCTACTCTTTTTGGCTGCAAAATTCTTGGAGAATATTATCCACACTCCCGTTCTCAGCTCATCTCCACCCATTTTTTGTTCCACCTTTTCTTACATCTTTTGTTCCCACTAATACATGGACATTCTTCGTCTTTGCCTTAAAAATTTATAAGGCGAATATGTAAAATCCCTTATTAATGAATTAAAGTAGATCATTGGATTGCCTCTAAGGAATGGTATTAGATTAGGGGGGCAAAAGTCCTTTTTGTTACTTCTGAAAACAGAATAGAAAGCCATAATTTTATTGAACTGAATGGATACCTCTTTTAAAGATTGTCTCTGATATAACAGAGATTCATTTTGGCACATCAAATCTTAAATAATTAAAGTCTTTTTATAATTTGACTCAAGAAGAATAAACTTTGGACAAAGTATACCTTCAGATTACAACAACAAAAAAGGAATTTTGGACTGTGTCTTCTGTCCCAAGCTTCTTCATCACACAAATTAAAAGAGACTGAAAACTTGAGTGAGTTTTACACATTATGGTTTCAAAAATAGTGGGAGAAATCAGACAATTAATTTTGGCCATAGAATTCCATGCTGGAAAACATTTAATGAAATGGGATAGGTAGTTGAAGACCAAGTTATTTTAAATGCAATGTAGGCCTTTCAAATTAGGAGAAGAATGTTGTACTTAAAACCTTATAGGCTTATCTGGAATGTTTAATATTGCTGAAAAGATCTATAAAACAAATAACAAAACCATAGTATTATTAAGGTTTATATCCCTATACCTGATTCTGCAGGTTCTTAATTTTGAAATTGTCTTGGTTTTAATTATTTGGATCTCTTGACTCCTGTGTTTGAAACACACTTCAGTATCTGCTTACAGTTGTTTTTTTGATATTTGTCTTTGTTACACTACTTAAATGTATGATCTCCAAGTTTATAGATGCATAGCTGTTTATAGGTGCATAGCTGCTATTCCATGAAATGATCAAATAAATTTCTGTAAAGAAATGAAGAAAAGAAAAAGAAGGTCTAACATGACATTTAGAGATTTTGGAACAATTATCATCAGAAACTCTGCATATGACTCTAATACATTATATACCAGTACAGGTCGGGATTAATTATATCCATAGGTGGTAGTGGTTTCTTCTCCCTGTTGGGCTAAAGAATAACAGTAAGAGGAGATTGAGAACTAAAACCAGCATACTTTCTTAATTATCTGCTAAGAAACTGTAAACTGAGGGTACTTTCCTGACTCTCTGCTAAATAACTCTAGTGTCTAGTGTGCTTTCCTTTTTGTGCGTCTAACACTATTGGCCTTAGGCAAAAATTACTTCTATTTTTGGAAGTATTTACTCCTCGAAGATAAGATTGTGAAGCAACCTAAACAATTTGCT
>NW_003852660.1:887096-888295 GCF_000181295.1 Otolemur garnettii | reverse complement strand
ACCTGGCTATTTTTAGAGATGGGGTCTCAATCTAGCTCAGCCTGGTCCCCAACCCCTGATCTCACATGATCCGTCCACCTTGGACTCCCAAAGTCCTGGGATTACAGGCATGAGCCACCATGCCCAGCCCCTAATTTAGTCTTCATGTCTCTGCCTTTCTTCTCTTTTCTATTTATTATTATTTGTAATTTCTTTTGAGTCTCAGTTGATACCCTTTCACCTGCAGTCTTGCTTTGCATGTAATACTTTAATTTTCAAAAGATCGTTCAAAAAATCATCTTTTAGAATTATGTTCTCATTAAAGTTCTTTCTTAAAATAAGTCCTTTCAAATCGTTTTCTTTGATTTCTCTGTTTTTTCTCTCTAGACTACATTATTTGATCCTTTTTCAGGCTACATTCTTTCCTTTTCTTCACCTTTTTTATCTTTATTCATGCTGGTCGGTGCCCACTTACTAGTCTTTTTAGCTGCTTTTCCTTCCATACACCCTCCTCTGCCTTTGCTCATCTTTTTTTCTCATTTCTGAGCTTCCTGTCTCGCTTTCCTTCTGTTTCATGTTTGCTCAGTGCCCACTCCACTTAATTTCTTCTTTTCTTCTATTTAATATGGGCACATTTGTTAGGACTTTCCCTTTAACAGTGGAGAAATTCTTTGTGACTGTTTTTTCACCTAATCTGTGATTGATTTATGCTTACATATATGCTTAAGAGCTATTACCAATCCTATAGATGGATGACGTGGAAGGTAGTTGAGCCTCTGTGAAGCTTCATTTGTTGGACGTAGGCTCTTTCCTCTCTTTTGCAAAACAACCAAATAAACAACAACCACAAAAACATTTTATAGAAGTTCTTCACTAACCAGGTTTTATTTTACCAACTCAAGCCTGTCTTCTTCTCGAGAAACTGAGGAGCTAAATCATGGACAACAATCATGACTTGCAGTGTTCTGACCTGCACAATTTTCAAAATGGCATTACTAAAAATAGATTATACAGTGAGGAATTTTCAACTTAGAATTGTGGGTTCTTACTAGATATTTAGGTACCTGTTTTAGATATTTAATTGGAATTATCAACATTGTGTTTTAATATGAATCTAGAGTTTAAGGGACAATTTTAGTGTATCCTTTCTCTAAAACACTCATCCTCTTGGATTCCAAGACAGTAAGTATTTTGCAGTTGGAATTACTTCGGTGACCACT
>NW_003852660.1:882695-884921 GCF_000181295.1 Otolemur garnettii | reverse complement strand
TTTATTGAATAGTTATCTTTTCCCAACTATATGTTTCTGTCTACATTGTCAAAGACCAGTTGGTTATAGATATATGGTTTTATTTCTGGACACTCCATTGTGTTCAGTTGATCCCTATGCTTACTTTTACACCAATACCATGCTATTTCGGTTACTATAGTAGTATAGTATAGTATACTATAGTAGTATAATTTGAAGTCCATTAATATAAACTCTCTACATTTTTTTCCTTTCACTTAGTATTGCTTTGACTATTCAGGCTCTTTTCTGATACTGTGTGATATTTACTATTTTTTTTTCTACTTCTGTGAAAAATGATGCTGGCATTTTGATAGGAATTACATTGAACCTTCAAATCACTTTGGGCTAGTGTGAGCATTTTAATAATATTGATTCTTCCAATCTATAAGCATGGGCTGTTTTTGCCTTTGTTTGTAACATCTATGATTTCTTTCATTGACATTTTGCGGATATCTACTTCTGGATATCTTTCATCTCTTTGGTTAAGTATATTTCTAGGTTTTTTTTTTTTTGCAGCTATTATTAATACTATTGAGTTCGTGATTTGATTTTCAGCTTGGCTTTCATTGGTGAATAGAAATTCTAATTACTTTGCACATTAATTTTGTAACCTGAGACTTTAGTGAATTTATTAATCAATTTTAGGAGACTGTTGGAAGAAGAGTCTTTAGGGTTTTCTAGATATGAGATCATATTATTGATGACCAGGAACAGTTTGACATTTTCTTTGCAGAAATGGATGCTTTTGTTCTTCCTCTTACCTGATTTCTCTGGCTATGATTTCAAGTGCCATGGCAGAGAAATTATGCCTAAGACATCAAACGCCAATACAAAAATAAATAAATGAATGGTATTTAATTAAACTAAAAGGTTTCTGCACAGCAAAAGGAATAATCAACAGAGTAAATGGATAACATATAGAATGAGACAAAATAGTCACAACTATACATCTGACAAAGGACTGTTATTCCAGAATCTATAAGGAATAGAAAGAAAATTGCAAGAAAAACACAAATAACCCCAATAAAAAGAGGGCAAACATATGAAAAGATACTTTTCAAAAGAAGATATACAAATGACCAACAAACTAATAAACAAAATGCTCAACAACATTGATCTTTGGGACATCCAAATTAAAACCATAATGACATACCAGTTAGTCATTATTAAAAAATCAAGAAGCAATAGATACTGGTTTCAACTTAGTAAAAAGGAAATGCTGTTACAATGTTTATGGGAATGTAAATTACTACAACATTTGCAGTAAATAATATGGAGAGTCCTCAAATAACTAAAAGTAGACCATCATTTGATCCAATAATCTACCTCTGCTATTCCTCTGACCCCAACACCCCTATTGTACTTCCTTATAATTTCACATACTGGTTATCTTCATTTGATATTACACTTGTTGGCTGTATATAATATAAGCTCTATTATTAGCATTATTTTTGTTTATTTTGTTTGCCTTTGAATCCTCAGTACCTGGCTCACAGTAGTTAATCTATCATAATTTGTTCAATTAATATAAGCTGAGAGAAATTCAGTATCATTTCCAACCTCTGCTGCCACCACATCCCCAGGCAGAGTAGAACATTATGAAGGGGGTTATTACTAGAATACTTCCTTTAGTTTTCTGATAATGAGTCACATTTTCAGCCCAGAATTGCCAAGTATTCCCTGTCTTACCTCTAGCTTGCTTCTCAGACCTCCATTAAAATGCCTTATTTTTCCTTCTAGCTTTCTAACATACTAGACAATTCATTTATTTATTATATGTTTTAATATGGCCCTCTCTCCAAATGTCATCTTAGAAGAGCAAGAATTTTTGTCTTTTTTCTATCCTGCTTATCTTATATACATAGCATAGTGGCTAGCAAATTATAGGTACTGAACAAAGCTTTTTAAGTGAGTTAAGTAAACACTAATCATTTTTAATACCTAATATCTATGTACCATCTCTCTTGTGTTCTCTTATGTATCTATTAAGCATTTCACTTATCTTTATTGTTAAAATTGTGAAAATAACTAAGTCTAAGAAAGATAAAAGATATAGGATAAAGGAAATTGGGTTAATGTAATTAAGCACTCTCGTACAATGCTATCTTACTGTCAGTATTCAAAAAATTGAGAATTGAGAGAGAGAAAGGTTCCAGAGCTAGTTTTCAGTTGAAACTGCCTATAATAAAGTAGAAATCACTGAAG
>NW_003852660.1:876485-878302 GCF_000181295.1 Otolemur garnettii | reverse complement strand
TGAGTCCCATGGTGTTATTCAAGGTTTACACTATTGTACTAAGTGCAATGAAAAATCCACAAGAACTTGGAGAGATTACTTTTTACTATGATACATGATTTACTGAAGAGATAATATCGTCATGTAAAAATGATTAGCATCCCACTGAATTTTAAGTGGATATTTATAACACTTGAACTCACTGCAACAGCAATAGGAGGTGACTATTAAATTATTATAGTAGTAGAGTGTTACTACAGTTAATTTTATGAAGTTATTATTTAATCCTGAATCTTTATTCTCTTGACTGAGAATAATGCCATCTATGGTCTATAAGTGTATGTGAATTTTGATAAATGTTAACATTATATCATAGATTTTTGCCTATTTGTGTTAAATTATAAAATAGTATCTACATATATGTAAAGCATTCATGAAATACCTTTTTTTTATTTTTTACATTTATAGCTTATACATTTTAAGTTTTTCCAATTTTCAAAAATCTCCACAGTTTTCACAATGTATTTATTGATAAAAATCTACATACAAGTGGATCCATAAAACTCAAGTTAAGAGTCAACTGTACTTACCTCCGAGTATACTGAGTGTTAACATTAGTTATACAGCAACAGAAAACAGGGAGTAACTGTGATGAGTTTTGAATACACTGAATGTCACCTTTTCATTAGGGTTCTTCAGAGAAACTTTGTTCTTTATTTATGTCTATGTATAGAAAGAATCTATACCTAGATACAGAAACTCTGTTCTGTATTTATATCTATGTATAGAAAGAATCTGAAATCTACAGGTTGGGCTACCAGTCAGGAGACCCAAGCCGTAGAGCATATGCAGTTCAAGTTCAAAGGCTGTCTGCTGAAGAATTCCCTCATGCTAAGAGAAATTAGTCTTTTGCTCTGTTCAGTCCATCAACTGATTGGATTAGATCTACCTACATGATAAAAAGCAGTCTGCTTTAGTCAAAATCCAGTGATATAAATATAAATCTCATCCAAAAACTCCCTTGAAGTTGACATACAAATTAGACTTTCAAGATATTTGCCTGTCATGGAGGTTTTAAACTGTTATTTGAATGAATGGTAGGATCCTCAGAACAGCACACTATTTCCACCACTAAGAGAGGCACAGGGTTATGTGGGTATTCAAGATTGTCACTTTGATCTGTATGGAACTGGATGTCTCCAGTCCAAATTTTAGGTTTTTCTCTTTCCCAATCAATGACTGATTTTCACATGTGAAACTTGGTGAGATTTTCATTTCAAATGTTACTACAATTTAGCAACTTGCACCTAAATTTCACATTTGATTGTTAACAATATAAACCATATAGCTAACCCCAAATTAGGATATTCCCTTAAGGCTGTCATGAAAGCTCTCTGATGCTCACATGATTTGAGTTGAGGATTCAAAGAACCTGAGATTGTCATTTTTATTCTATAACCTTCAAGTGGGCTTAGAAAAATTCATCTCACACCATAGTACACATTACTGTGCTAATCATTAGGTAAAGTAGTTATTTAAGTTCCCATAGCTGTGTGTTTAGTTGTTATTTCATCACACGCAGTCCAGAAGATACCATAATTGATTGTGATACTGAATGTCATAAATTAGTATTATTGCATTGTTTAAAACTTCAGATTAATATGGGTGCACGGACAATTAGGTTGCATTTTTACATTTATTATGTGAAGTCCAAGTTGTAGTTGTATTTCTCACCCAGGAGGTGTGCCATAAAACCTTATACTGTACCTGTTAGGTGAAAGCTCACCAGTCCTCCTCCCTCCTTCCGGTTTCCCCACCCCCCTGCCATTAGGATGTAG
>NW_003852660.1:869124-873907 GCF_000181295.1 Otolemur garnettii | reverse complement strand
GTTTAGGGCTGTCTCCAGGTGGTATGTATATTTAATATTATATTAGAATATATAAGCAGTCTTGTGTCCTTAGTTTTTAAACTTAGTATTCTACTGTGAGGCTTTCTAAAGCTATTAAGAATTTTTCAAAACATCATTTTCATAATGGCATAATATCCTGTTATTTATTTGCACCATTTGTAACCATTTTCAGTTTTATTGCCTCTCAACTCCAAACCCACCCTCCATATTCCACTTCATGACCCTTCCCTTCCCATACTATACAAGGGCTATTTAGGCCCCCTTCTCTGAGTGACGCTACAATTAACACTGTGAATAATACTTTTTGGGTCTATAGGTTTGTATTTCTGATTATAGCTTATGATTTATTTTAGGCATGTGTCAAACATTTATTTTTTATTTCTAGTGCTTCCCAAGATGTAAAGACAAACACTGCAGCCATATTCTTGGCCTGTCAGAATGATACATTTGGGACCAGGAACCAAGAAGTTTAGATTTCAGCCCCGTCCTTCCCCTCTTTACTTTGAAATCTATAGTTCACTAAAGCGCAGGTGCCCCAGTGGAATTTTGTGGCTGAAGTTTATCAATGAAGGTTCTGTGTTACTAGGAAGTCTGGTAGTTTTTTGGGGCAGTCTGTGAACAGACCAGTAAGTCTTTCATTCTGAGCTTTGGTATTATAAACACCATATTGCCACAAAACTTCTCTCTTTCTTTCTTTCTTTCTTTTTTTTTTTTTTTATTAAATCATAGCTGTGTACATTAATGCAATCATAGGGTACAATGTGCTGGTTTTACACACAATCTGAAATGCATTCATCAAACTGGTCACCATAGTCTTCACGGCATTTTCTTAGTTATTGTGTTAAGACATTTAAATTCTACACCTAGTAAATTTCACATGTACCCTTGTAAGATGCACCATAGGTGTGGTCCCACCAACTACTCTACCTCCACCCATGCTACCCCCTCCCTCTCCCATTTCTCTCCTCTTTCCCCTTCTTCTTGAGCTATAATTGGGTTACATGTTTACATGGATGGAGCTGGAACATATTCTTCTTAGAAAAATATCTTAAGAATGGAAGAAAGAGTATCCAATGTACTCAGTCTTACTATGAAACCAATTCTTTCTTACAGCTTTATTGGTAGCTCAGTTCTCACACAGAAAAGTTTATCATTTATAGGAAGTCTATGTCAATGTTTCTGAACATTATAAGAGTTTTAGAATATAGTGTCAAACAATGTAATGCCAAAGGACACTCTCAAGATTAGCACCCTGACTAGAACTAACTATGATTATTTTAATAAAAATATTTTGATGGGTAAAATTTTATGTAATTTTTTTAGCTTTTATAAATCATCGCTTAGAATGATGTATTTGTTACCACAGAAACTGAGAAAAGAATCAAACCTAGATGATAATCACCTTTGGTAATACATGGTGAATATAACTGAAACCAGTGTATTGATTTATATTTTTATGCTTATTTTTCTAGTCAAATTTTAAAGAAAAAGGAAAGAAAGAAATGATGATATGTACCTGAGGCTACACTTATCAACTAGGGAAAAATTTCTATACATCTTACTATAGTGTTGAGTATATAAAGGTGAAATAACTGTCAAAAATTTTCAACAAATTAAGTATAGGATATACCTCAAAACTATAATGGCCATGGATTAGAAGCCCCCAGCTAACATAGTCAACTGTGAAAGCTGCTCTAAAGGAGGAACAAAACATGGATCCCACTCTCACCATTTCTGTTCAGCATTGTACTGAAAGTCCTAATGAGAACAATTAAGCAAGAAAAAAAACCCCACTAAAATTAGAAAGGAAGAAGTCATATCATCTCTGTCTGCTGGTAACACAATCTTACAGAAAATCCTAAAGACTTCACCAATAAAAATGTTAGAAATAATACATAATTCTGTAAAGTTCTATGATACAAAATCAACATATAAAAAGCAATTGAAATTTAATTATTAATAAAAAACTATCCAAAAATGAAATTATTAACCTGTCACATTTACTATAGCATCAAAAACTTGGTGATTCGAAGAATGAATTGATGGACCACAGGATTGGCAGTAAGGCAGGATTTATTCAAAGAAACAAAAATTACAACAACTACAAAGAACCAAACCTCCTTGCAGAGAGAATCTAGGAGGGGAACAAGCTCTCCTGCTCCCTCTTTGAGGTCTGTTGAGATCTGTCTTCTGGCTCTCTGCTCAGGAGTTTATATAGTGGCAGAGGGGCTGTTTTGCCAGAACCTTAGGGCAAGGGTCCTGGTCAGTTACAGCCAGGTGTCCAATGAGCTTTCAGGCCTTGGAAACTGACATGAAACTGACCAGTCAGAAGTGATCTTGGAGAAGATAACAAGGCACCATCATGAAATTGACTAGCCAGAAGTCCACCTGGAAGAGACAGAACTAGACCAGTGTCTTCCCATGTCTGCAGATATTAAACTAGTTCCTCCATCTTCTGCAAAGTCAACAGGTCCAGGGCTAAGGTGGCAGGTCATGGTGCCACCTTGTCCTGCATCAATATCATCTCTGTATGCTGGTAACACGATCTTACAGAAAAGAGAAAAGGAAAGAGAAGGACTTGACCAAATTAATAAACGTATTCTTTCAGCTTGTTACTGATCTTGTTATTCTCCCAAGTGCTTGTTCCTTTTGTGACCATGATACCAATTGACCCTCTGCATACGGGAGATGAAAAAGTCTCTTTTGTTAAATAACAAAAGACCCCACATAAAAACAATAAATATAAACGAAATCATATTATTCCTTATGTGTAAACGATTATTTTACCAACCTTGCATAGGTTTTCAACAAAATAGATTTAATTCATCCTTTCAGGGGTGCTCAATCAACAATAGGAGGGAAGGAAAAGAAACAAAAAATGCGGACCTGAAAAAATCTTGTGATACAAAATAAATTGGGGCAAGAAATTGACTAATGAGAATTTTAAAATTTAAAAGCTCAGTCTGGAGTAAACAGAAGTAAAATACAAATAATTTACACTGTAATATTGGTTTATCTTTGAAATTGCTTTGTGATAGCACCATCTTGTGGTCATATTTAAAATAGTTTTCCATTTCAATCTACTGAAGGGTAAAATAAGGTAAATAATTTCCTATGATTAGTCTACCACATATTTTACTTACAAAATATTCTATTTTTTGAATTTTACTTATAAAATAAGTTTTATAAAATAATTTATAAGAATTTTAAGAATTTATAAAATAACTTAGAAGTCATTTTAAGAATTTTTTACTATTTTATATTAAAAAATGTTTTAACTTTATAAATTATTGAGAAAGATCTTATTGCATTATTAAGGGCTAATTTAGTATTAAAAAACTTAGTTATATTTTAACAATGAAAAACGTAAATATATCATGAGTTATATGTAATGACATATTTACAGTAATAAATATTTCCATCTATGAACTTGTTATACATTCTTTTTTTTTTTTTTTTTTTAGACAGAGTCTCACTATGTTGCCCTTGGTAGAGTGATGTGGCATCACAGCTGACAGCAACATCTAGCTCCTGGGCTTAGGCGATTCTCTTGCTTCAGCCTCCCAGGTAGCTGGGACTACAGGAACCAGCCACAACACCTGGCTATTTTTTGTTGTAGTTTGGCTGGGGCCGGGTTTGAATCCGCCACCCTGGGTAAATGGGGCCGGTGCCCTACCCACTGAGCCACAGGTACTGCACTGTTATATATTCTTGAAAAAGTTGGAAGAGAGTATATTATTAAATTTGTAAAATATTTTGGAATCTCACCAGGCACAGTCCCAAACAATTTGGAAGGCTGAGCTGGAAGATTCACTTGAAACCAGGAATTTGAGAACAGCCATGGAAACACGGAGATACCTTGCTTCTACAAAGCAATAAAAATAAAAATAAAACAAAATTAAATTAGTGAAATCTGGTGGTGCATGCCTGTAAGTGCCAGCTACTTAGGAGGCTGAAGCGAGAGGAAAATTGGAGCCCAGGAGTTTAATGCTGCAGTGAGCTTTGATCACACCAATTCGTTCAAGCCTGCGTGACAGAGTGAGGCTTTAAGAATCATCCATATGTGGTTTATCCATGCACTAAATGTATATGGATTGACTCATTGTAGTCCACTCCTTATGTTGTGATAAGGGATCATTTCATTCAATTTCTGTTTTCTCAGATTCAGTGACTAATTCCCATCCATTCCAAATTATATACATACTGTGTTAATTTTTCTCTATAACACAAAATTTCTAATTATTGGTTATGGGCATGACTGCAGGGACTGTGGTCTCATGTAAATCTTTTTTCCTTAGATGTATTTCTTGTGGATATTTAGATTGTAAACTCTCCCCTTAAGGATCATATCCAGCCTCTGTGACTATAGATGCAAAATATACTGAGAAGGAAGAGAACAAATTCTTCAATTTGGAAGGTAATGTAGGTATTACCAGTTTGGTTTGCCAAGGAGAAAATTCAGACCTCAATAACTGAAGCACTTTTTCCACAATCAAATTAATTAGGCTTATTAATTAAAGGGAAAATAGAAAAAAAAATTAGGCCCTGAGTTATCAGTATTTTTATGCAAATTTTGATTTACAAGGGTTTACAAAGTATGTATACAAATTAACAATCTTTTTTTCTTTTTATTTATTTATTTATTAAATCATAGCACTGTACATTAATACTATCATGGGGTACAGTGTACTGTTTCTGTATACAATTTGAAATACTTTCATCCAACTGGTTAACATAGCCTTCATGTCTTTTTCTTAGTTAT
>NW_003852660.1:860093-861458 GCF_000181295.1 Otolemur garnettii | reverse complement strand
CCTGCTCCATTCTGTCACTGAGGGATTCTATCATATTTTTCAGATCTTTGAGGGCTGCAACCTCTTGCCTCAGTATTTCAAAATCTTTGGTCATTTTATCTTTGAAATCGTTGAATTCTTGAGACATTTTTGAATAATTTCTTGAAATTCTAATTCCCTCCTTTCTTCCATTCTGTTAATCTTATTTCCAAATTCTGAACTCGATTTCTGACATCTCAGCCATTATGGATGAGATCTTCAATTGCATCTGCCCCATCCTTCCTTGGGGGAGTTGATCTACTCTGGTTCTTCGAATTACCAGAGTTTTTCCACTGATTCCACCCCATGCTGAATTTACACTGTGGGGAGACTGTACCAGAACCATTCAGTCAGTGGCTTCCACCGGAGAAGATGCCGGCTTCCTCTGGTTGCCATGAGATGCAAAGTGTGTCTGTCCGGAAGATCCTCAGGAGTGTAGGCCTTATTGTTCCCATTGCTGTGGCTGTTGCTCTTCAATTCAGAGTACTGCCATTCTAGTATAGTTCCCTCTCAGCTGACTGTCCTCTTGTAGTTCTTGGATGGCTGGCCAGGGATACTGGAAGCAGCTCTGGCAGTTCTGGGCCAGCCCGGCACAGGTGCCTGGAGTGGGGAACTCCTCTGCTGCTGCCCACAGGATGCGCGTGGCTCTATCAAGCAGTTCTTGGCCTGCCTGGAGCTGGCACTCCTCCGCTGCTGCCCGCAGGTTGCATGTGGCTCTAGCAAGCAGTTCTGGGCCCACCTGGAGTGGAGGACTCCTCCACCGCCACCCACAGGGTGCACGTGGCTCTAGCAAGCAGTTCTAGGCCTACCTGGAGTGGGGGACTCCTTGGCTTCCTCTGTGGGGAATGCATGTCTCTAGCAAGAATTTATGGGCCTGCCTGGAGCAGTGGACTCCTCCGCCATGGTGGCATCAGGTCTAGCAAGCAGTTCTGGGACCTCCCGCGTGGGTGCCTGGAGTGGGGGACTCCTCCACCACTGCCAGCGGAATGCACATAGGTCTAGCTGGTCTCTGACTGCAGTACCAGGACTGGGTGCTGGGTCTCACAGGGGTGGGGGATGCTGCTCTTGTACTCCTCCTCACTGTCTCTGTAGGCAAGGGGGGGAGAATGGACAGGAAATTCAAAATGGCAGTGAAAATTTTTGTTCAGTTTTTCTGCCAGGTGAGAGACTGTTTAGAATCTCAGCAGGGTCCCTCTAGGGGAGTAGACCCCACTTCCTGTGGTTCTCACACATGGGGTGAGATAATAGGTCCTCAGTTCACTGCTCACCTGTAGAAAACTTAGAGGAGCAGATGAAGAGAAAACCACAACTTTCTTGGGGGAGGGGATGGACCCTTTTCCTTTGGGA
>NW_003852660.1:857229-859690 GCF_000181295.1 Otolemur garnettii | reverse complement strand
TTTGGTCTAGATTTTAAAATCTAGTTTGATAATCTCTGTCGCTGATCTGGTCTGCTTAAATCATTCACAATGAAAGTGACTATATGCTTGAATTAATCTAAGATATTTTCTTAGGTATTTTCTATTTTTCTATTTTCTTAGGTATTTTCTAGGTATTTTCTATTTTTCCAATCTGTTCTTTGCTCTTATTTTTTCCTTCCTTTTCTGTCTTCTCTGAGTTTGAGTCTTTATGATTCCATTTTATCTCCTCTAGTGGCTTATTATTTGTATCTCCTTTTGACTAATTTAGTGGTTTCCTAGTCTTTGTGATATTTATTTTTAAGTAATCTGAGTGTATAGTAAAATATCATAACATTTCTCAAGTAGTACAAAGAGTAATAACAGTATGTGGCCAATTTCTCCCTCCAATTTTCTGTGTCATTTGTCATTTCACTATTATATATGGTATAGACACATTAGCTTTCGTTCAAGTAATTATATTTTACCATAAAAAAATGATTATGTTTTGGGGCGGTGCCTGTGGCTCAAAGGAGTAGGGCATTGGCTCCGTATGCTGGAGGTGGCGGGTTCAAACCCAGACCCAGCTAAAAACTGCAAAAAACAAACAAACAAACAAAAACTGCAAAACCCAAAAAAGACTATGTTTTACATTTCTTATGTAATATAATTTCCAAATATTCTTTTTATCTATAGATCGTTTCTGATCTTTTTATATACCAGTATATTTTACAAAATAAATTTAACTTTTTTTTATATAGTAGAAGTGTTCATCTCTACCAGAAAGAAAATATTTTTAATTATTGTTTTACTAAAAGAAATTAATTTTAATCTATTTTTGTAGGATATTTTCTGGGGTATATAATTCTTATTTGACAGTTGTTTTTATTTTTTTCCTTTGTCACTTCAAGGATGTCACTCTTACATGCATTATGGCAAAAACAATGTGCTAAATTCTTACTTGTTTTCCACTTTGGTTCACGTCTTTTTTATTTGACTACCTTCAATATTTCCTTTTCCTTTTTTTGTAAAACCAGTTTTAATATGATATATTAAGGTTTTAAAGATTGTTCTCTATGGTGCCTGGTGTCCTCTGAGCTTCATAGATCAGTGGTTTGTGTCATTTGTACACATTTTTTTTCCTATTCCTTTCCCCATTTTCTCCTTCTGGAATTTCAGTTATACATATGTCAGGCATCTGTATGTCCCACAGCTTTTGGATGCTCTGTTCATTTTTTTTCCACCCACTCTCTACTTCCCTTTCAGTGTTTTTTTTTTTTTTTTTAACAATTTTTATTGACCTATCCTGTAGGTCACTACTTTCCATATTATTCTTTTTTAGAGTTTCCATCTCTCTAATGAAAATGTATGTCTGAGCTTGGATATTCTCTACCATTCCTTTTGTAACTTTCACACACTAATCATCTTTTCTGTGCCATATGAGGCCTAACAGTTAAGTTCTCGAACTCATCCTAGAAAAACTGCTACATCTCTCATTGCTGAATATCACTATGGTTGTCTTTTAATCTTCTCCCCTTGAGAAGCTATGCATCAATGCCGGTATCTAGTCCACTCTCCAAAGCAATTTTGGAACTCTTTATCTGGAATGGTCATCAGAACTGTTGTCTAACAATTAAGTTTATGAACTTGACACTGTGTGCTTACATGGGCAGCTCTGTGTAAATCACTTGGTAAGGTTTTATAACCTAGGTCTATCAGTGCCTCACAGCTGGGTTTGTGTTGATGTGTGGTGATGTCTTTCTGAGTGGTGTTCATTATTGTTGCATGTTTTTGTGTGCCATACGATACCAAACAAAAATCTTCTCCTTCCATATTTAAATGTTTTTCTTACGAAATACCCAGTTACCATAGTCTCTGATATCAAAGTCTGATGCCTTCAGTAGCATGTTTAGCAGCAAACAGTGCCCCACAGAAGGCTCAGAAATGTCTTTTAAAGGTTTAGAAGTACGTTGATGCATCACCTAGTCATCTCATCCAAAAGGCCAATGATTGATGCTCTTGAACACCTTCTGACTTCTGCTAGAGGCTGCACTCAGCCTGGATCCCAGTAGCCACTTTTGGAATTTGCAATAACAGAGGACTAAGGTTCTGACAAGGCCCCAGGGGAGTTCTATATAGGTATTTTGTTTTTTTGTTTTTTAATCCCAGTCAATGCCTGCTGACTCTCCTACCTGAAATACTTTCTACATTACCTGGCATTCAGACCCTAAATGTGCATCTAAACATAAGGTATTACTCTTTTAGGGTCCAAATAACCAGACTTCTGCCAGAAGAGTGCTTGACTATCATGTTAATAGTTTGTCTGAACTGATGGGCAAAGAAGCTTCAGACACAACTTCAAGAAATTAAACAAGAAAGACGTACTTAACTGATGCAGGAGGAAGTCAGTGAAGTTCACATTCCAGCAGAGAGATTAGGGAGTTGGTTTAGGTCACTCAGCACT
>NW_003852660.1:850607-855507 GCF_000181295.1 Otolemur garnettii | reverse complement strand
ATGTTTTGTGAAAAACCTCAAAGAATTATAATTTTAGGAGTACATTGCATACAAAAGTATCCTGTTATCATAAGCCTGATGTTAGACTTTTGGTTTTTACAGAGTGATAGGTTACTTGTATTTCATGCCAACTCAAATTCATTCTTGAATCTCACAAAAATACTTCCTAGTACAAAGCAACTGACAATTTAAATAACACAAACAATCACTCTCAAAACTACTGTTTCCACATGAACTTGCTTTTGTGCTTTGGGTTTTGGCTTCAGAAAGGGTAGGAGGAAGGGCTGACAATTCAGGCTACTTGGTTTCTAGGGCAATCTAGGTAAAAAAAAAAAAAAAATTGCAGGGTTCAGCAGAGCCTGCCTAAACATACAGTTGTAGTTACCTAACTTTTACTTTTCTATATGCTTTTTTCAACCAATCTATTCTCCTCATCACATCTAGGAAAATATTTGCTTAATGCAATATACATGTATGATTCCCTAGAGGAATAGATCTCTGTCACCTTTAGATAGTAGCGAAAAATCATAAGGGCTTTGTACGGTCAGAATACTTTCATTCTGTGCTTCCTTTCAAGATTTTTCTTACATAACTCTCTCCTTCACTCTTTCTCTGGGACTTTTTTTCTCACCCCCCAGGACTTCAAATAGGCACTGCTTTTTATTTCTTTCTCCCTCTGGCTAACTCTCCTTCATCCTTCAATTCTCAGCTTACTGGCGACTTCTCAGGGGAGCATCCTTAGCTCTCCACAGTGAAGGAGGGCCACTATCAGACACTCTCAATCCACGCTGTCTGCAGTGCTTGGCACAGTTTGAATTATTCAATTAATCATTTGAGGTAATTTATCTCATCTGTATGTTTCCCAGTAGACTGTAAGTTCAAAGAAGGCAGGTGTCACGCTGATTACTAATGTTCCTGTTGCTAGTATTTAATACAATGCCCAGAAAATACAAAATATTTTAGGGCAGATTAACTCTTGAGAATTCTGCTTTGGAAACCTGATACTAAAGTCCCAGTTAATGACAAAGTGTTATTTTCCTTGCTTTGTTCTCTGTGCATAAATTTCCCTTAGGGAACTCTGAAGGAACTCGCAGGGCAGAACATTGTTATTTGTTCCTCAGCCAAATAGCATCATAATTTAATGTTAATTGTGCACCATTCATCAACATCACTTAAAATTCATGCTCATTTTTCTTCTCTTTCTTTGTAACTTTTTTCTCAGAGTTTAAGATCCATTTTACTAATGCCAAAAAGTCATTATTTTATAAAAAAAGAAGATAACTTAGAGATTGATTCCTTCAGATTACTTTGTAAAACAACTTGAAAGAAATTTAATGTATGCACATTATGAACTGAATATTTTATACTTTTTCAACATATTTTTCTTTTTTTGCAGTTTTTGGCTGGGGTTGGGTTTGAACCTGCCACTTCCAGCATATGGGGCCAGCACCCTACTCCTTTGAGCTACAGGTGCCGCCCTACTTTTTCAACATATTACATACATTTTTATTGCTCTATGTTTGAATCTACAAGTCATTAGTTTTTGCTGTAATGTTGCTCTGGTACCCAAACTAGAGTGCAGATTTATGTGTGTTTTATAAGTTGTTTTGGATGCCAATAAGCTATTTAAACATACTGTTAGAGATTAAAGTTTGATTTGTGTCTATAATCAAACCCAGTATAGACCACTGATTTAAACGAAAAGTTTGAAGCAGAGAGACATATACAAGACATATAGAGATTTTACAGATGTTGTGCTGAAAATTTGTCCTTAGCTTATTTCTACTACATTAATAACTAATTTAGACAAATCATAATATATTTATAAACATATGACAACAGTGTTGATTTTCAATCCTACACACGGATTGAAAGAAAATTCTCAAGTTATCACTTTACCTCAGCTCTAGTGACATATTTTACTTATAGTTAGGAAAGTTAAAAACATTTCTTCTGACCTTGAAAACAAATGCTGCAATATATCAGTGCAATCAGTGTATGTTTTAAAAGTGTAAAATAAATTTATAGTTAATGAATACTATAATTATCCAGGAAATTTTGGAATAGTAATAAACATAAATATTTCTGTAAACCAATAATTGGCATTTGTCTCTATTTTTATTTTGTACTTTGAATATGAACCATATAACTATGTTCAGGGAATCCTACAACTTACAATTCTGGGCAGAAGAAGACCTTATTGAAGATGAAAACAATAACTATTTGCTTTCCCCACATGTCTTGAAATTGTGTATGTTATTTAGACTCAGCCAATCAGGTATTCCTGCCCAAGATATTGGACCTGGATTTAGGGACACAAAGTAGTAAGAATTAAGGTAAGATCTATTTGGGCAGCACTTGTGGCTCAGTGAATAGGGCACCGGCTTCATATACTGAGGGTGGCAGTTTCGAACCCAGCCCCAGCCAAACTGCAACAACAACATAGCCCAGGAGTTGGAGGTTGCTGTGAGCTGTGTGATGCCATGGTACTCTACCAAGGGCGATAAAGTGAGACTCTGTGTTTACAAAAAAGAAAAAAATAATAAGATCTGTTCTAAGGGTAGCAACTGTACCTTCACCCGGTCCCTATAAGCAGACCATGGTTAATAATATGTCCTGCAAAGAGAGTGACAGCAAGAATGGTCAAGGTTTTGGCAAAACAGAATTCAAACTTTGTGGTTTATGAGTGTTAAACCATGAAGGTTTAGGGGGTATTAAACTGAATATCCCATTTTATGGTATTCCTAATGATTCTATTAGCAAATGAAATGTACTAATTCGTCAATATCCATTTAAGCGTTTTTGGCTTTAAGAAGTCACACTTGGTTTCTGTTGTTGATTAGAAATATTCCTTTCGAACACAGTGTCTAAACTTTGCAGAATTCATATTTATGCATTTACTTTGATGGTCAATAAATGTAGTTTTAAAATTCCTAATATCTTAACTTTTGAATAGCAAAATGATGTTTCCAGAATTCTAGCTTTTGAATATATAAAAAGATCATATGCAATTTTTTCTAGTAAAATTGATTAAACTTTAGCAGTAATTTATAACTAAGTTAACACTTTTAGAAATAATATAGACTTGGTTCATTTATGAGCCTTTTTTCTTGTCCAAAATAGTAAACTTGTGGCTGGGCATGATAATCCTAGCACTCTAGAAAGCAGAGGAGGGTGCATTGCCTGAGCTCAAGCATTTGAGACCAGCCTGAGCAAGAGTGAGACTCTATGTCTAAAAATCACCAGGCGTTATGGCGGACACCTGTAGTCCCAACTACTTGGGAGACTAAGCCAAGAGAATCCCTTGAGCCCAAGAGTTTGAGGTTGCTGTGAGCTGTGACACCACAGCACTCTAACTTGGGTGACAATGTGAGACTGTCTCAAAGAAAAAAAATATAGTAAACTTGTGTTGCCATATGCTATAATTTTTGAACATTAAAATAATATTATGGGTGATATTTTGGATAACTAATGATATCCCTAAGGTAGCTGGAATTACTTTACACAAGAATATCTTGTCACCAATATGTGGCACATCTTATACTAAAAAAATGAGGTGAAATCTTAGAAATTTAAATACATTACACAAGGTCATAGAAAACTATTGTCTGGAACCAGAGTGAAAATTTAGGCACTCTGTCATGAAAAGTCATATTTTCAAACATCAAACAATTGTGCAGTCTTTCTTTATCTCTAAAAATTTGTGTTGGTCCTGTTGACTCTTCTGAAAAATTCAGTGTGAGCATAGCCCTTATTTGGCCTGAAAGTTCAGCTTTTAAGTGACCTGGGAAGGCCCAATGGAGGGGAACCCTGGTTCTTAGCAGGCAGTCCAAGCTCACTTCCCACCTTCTAACCAGTGCCAACGTGTCACAATGCTAGTGACAACGAAGAAGCCTTCCTTCATATGTGTTGTTCACCCTCAGTTACTTGAACCATCTTATCTGAGACTTCAGACATCATATAGCAGATTTTTATCTGATGCCATAATTGGATGAGTGTTGGGAATAGTTGATGTAGTGTGAAGGTATTTTGCAGGTGAATTGTCATGGATGAAATCTAATTAATGAACTAACTATATTTGCTAATGATGCTGCAACAATATCTCCCATCCCACATCCTTTTCTACATTATAATCTTGCCACTGCTTCTTTGAGAGGTGAAGTCTTTTTCTTTCTATTTCCATGTCTCTGGCCTGTGACTTCTTTGGACAATCGTATAAAGGTGTAAGTTCTGGGTATATTCATTTACTGAACTGGTGATCAATTCTTGTTTTCTCTTGGAACCCAGAGTCTATGCCATGAGGAAGACTTAGAGAGGACTACAGAGTGAAGAAATGAAGCCACCAACTTCATTTCTTATTGAAGAAGTTCCTGGATTACCATGTGAATGAAGAAAATACCTTGAATATTCTGGTCCAGCCATTTGATCCATTCCAACTGAGGCTCCAAACTTTGGGGAACAAGAAGAGATTGTCTCTGCTATGCCCTGTTTGAATTGCTGAACCACAAACCACAGAATGAGATTATTTTATGCCATTAACTTTTTAGAATTTTATGTGGCATTAAATAATTGGAACATTTCCAGTTGTTGACTTCTGCAATATATCTGTGCAATCGGTGTATATTTTGAAACTGTAAAATAGCACAGTGGTTACAGTGCCAGCCATATGTACCAAGGCTGACAGGTTCGAATCCTGCACAGACCAGCTAAACAACTACAACTGCAACAAAAAATAGCCGGGCATTGTGGTAGGCACCTGTAGTCCCATCTACTTGGGAGGCTGAGGCAAGAGAATCACTTAAGTCCAAGAGTTTGAAGTTATTGTGAACTGTGACACCACAGCACTCTAACCAGGGTGATAGCTTGAGACTCTGTCTCAAAAAAAAAAACCTGTAAAATA
>NW_003852660.1:844667-850587 GCF_000181295.1 Otolemur garnettii | reverse complement strand
TTTTCTATTAGTTTCAGTAACTTACTTAGTTTAATAGTAATTAAACTTACTATTTAATTTCAGTAACTTTTGGAAAAGTGATAAATAAATGTTCCTGTAATCTTATAATTGACATTTCTTTTGTGTGTGTGTGTAAACTCATAAAGCCAATATTGAATGCCACAAAATATAGAATTTGGATTTAGCGTTGTAGATTGAATTCTCTTCTAGGTGTTGGACATATGACAATGAATAAAACAAATTATGTCCTACTTATATTTGAGTTAGGAGAGATAGGAAAAAATTAACATGGTAGTAAGAAGAAAATATTTAATTTCACATAGTGGTAAGTTGTATAGAATAATACATCCATAGACAAAGTGACACTGAGTGCCTTAAAGGAAGCATGATAAGTTTAGGCAGGAAGATTATGGAAAACAATTTTCTGCACAGATGACTAATTTGAGATGCAAATGATGAAAGTAGCCATCCAGGAAATACCTTAAAGATTCTAGACTGAGCAGGGAATGACCTTGGCATATTCAAGCAGGAGAATGGAAGTCAGAGTAGCCAGGCAGAGGAATATATGAGATGGGCAAGGGTCTTGTGAACTACGAGTGGAATTGGATTTCATTGTATGAACAATAGAAAGACATTGAAGGGCTCAAATGAAAGGGGTTATATAATCCAATTCAGTGTTCTAGACATTTTTTATTTTGAGATCATTTTTGATTTATGGAAAAGTTACAAAAGTACAGAGCCCCTGCATACACCTGACCCAGTTTCTCTAATTGTTAACATCTAATACCACAGCAAGTTTGTCAGAACTAAGAAACTTACATTAGTACATTATTATTAACTAAATTTCATGTTCTGAATCATGCTCTTCCTTCAAGGGATTCATAAATATAGGTTAGTGCATTTGAACTCTCCCAATAAGGCAGAACTTTGCATGTATCTGTCATTGAACATGTCCAGGCCCCAAAGACAATCTTAGGAGTCAACACTCACAGCGAATCACAGGGGGTTATATTAAGATAGAAATCAGAGAAGGGGTAAAGTGACTTTTATGGAATGGCATGAGAGTGAGCAATGTACCAAGAGAAGATATTCTAAAATGACAGTTCCAAAACCTTTTGTCCACAGGATTGTTTGTACTAATCAAATTTTTACCCCCACAATAAAAAAATTTTTTTGAAGACCCCCTAAGTTTTGTGTTTTGGATTATTTCAATTATTTTAGGGATTAAAAATTAGAAAATAAAAATACTTTCAAATTAAAATTATTTATTAAAAATTAACATTAATATATTTATGTTATTTTTATGTATGTAGAATAGTCATATAACAAATAGCTATCTATTTTTAAAAATACAAACGATGGCGTTGTTTCATATTTTTTCAAATCTCTTAAAGCCAGCTTCACAGAGGATGGCTAGAGATTGATATCTGCTTCTTCCTTTACTCAACTACAATGAAGGCATTTCATAGCTTCTAGAAGATTTCACTGAACATTTGTAAGAGAATGTGAATGAAGAGGCAAATAATGTTTTAATTTAATTTTGAAAATATTTTTGACCTCACACACCCTCTCCAAAGAATTTCCAGGGGTTCTAAATCACTTTGAGAATCACAGGAATTAAGGAGTCAAACGGTTGGGGGAGGGGCACTTGTAGTTGCTGCCGCTGCTATTGTAGCTGTTGGATAAGACATTGCTAAAAATAAATACGATGTTATTTACCAGTTTGGCTGGGTCTTGGCTTGTTTATGATACTAATGTCCTTACAAATAGCTTCTGTGGTGGCATTAGATCCCTTTACATACTTTATCTTGTTTACTTCCTCTTAACACTCTGAATTGTTCTTTCTCCTAACAGAAATTGACAAGACCCACTTTTACACGGGGGGGGGGGGGGATAATGAAGTTCAGAATGGTGAGTAACTTACCTTGGCATTCACAACTAAATAATACCAGAGATTGTGTGCCAAGGCTATGTTTTTTTTAGCACATCTATGCTCTCTCAGCAATTACTATTCTATGCAGAAATAATTAGGACTTATGGGAAAATAATCATTACTTGTGAATATGGCACAAATTAAAAAAGAGTGAAGAGACAGAGGATAATGGTAGTCTAGACGCATTGCCTTTGTAGCCACTGGTGATGAGATCTGGGAGAAAAGACTCCAGCCCCCTCTGGCTGTGGGCTCTGCCCTACGGTGAGCAGGGAGATGGTGGGAGACTTGAGGAACCAACAAAGAGGTTGGGAGCATTGGAAAACCAGAATGGTGAGTGCTTGTGTGCCAGCAGAGGCTGGCTGGTTTGAGAGAGGGTTTCAGACAGAGAAAGCTAGTCAGGCAGGTTTTGTTTCTGGACCTGTGCACATGCAGCTCTCCTACCTTAGGAGAGTTTGGGCAATCCAGTTACCTTAAATAGCATCCAGTGGCAGGAATTGAGCCAGTGGTCAGGCAGAGTAAAGGTCTCCTCATTAGGCTGCTGGCAGCTTTACCACTGTGGAAGATTTGTCTGAGAAGAACACACTGCAGGATCCTCATGCCAGTCTTACTCTGGCATGCTGCTGAGCTGGGCAGCCACTCTTAGGGAGATGTAAGTGAAACTCCCATTCCTGGGAAAACCACTTTGTGGCCAAGTGGCACTGACTGAAAAAGTTGAGGTGTGTCTCTTAACTAAGTAGACTGATTACAGCTTCAAGCTCCTAGCCCTGCAGGGATTGGGGACAAATAAATGAGGAAGACTGGACCAGATAGCCTCCACAACTAGATAGTGGCTTCTAACCCCATCTTTTACAGCTGAATTAGTGTCTTGATTATCATCTCCTATATATTTTTTTCTTCCGCCCCAACACTTTTTCCCCCTGGATTTTGTTGTTTGTTTTGTCTTTATATTTTCAATTTTTCACTCTATCTTTCTCCATTAGTAATGGCTCCATTTTGGGCTATAGTTTTTCTGCTCTTTTTATTTTTTTTTCCTTCCAATTTTTTCCCTTAGAGTTTTTTTTTAATTATAAAGGGAAATTACGAACATTTACAAAATCCTAAATAACATATTAATAAGTTGAATTAAAAATTATTGTTCAAATAATGTACTGTGGTCAAAATTAAATCCAACTTATGTGAGAATTAGTCGCTATTTTATTTTTTTTCTTTTCCTTTCCCCAACCCCTCCCTTCTTTTCTCTCTGTCTGCTCTCCCCTTCCCCCACCATGTCATTAATTGTCCTCATATCAAAGTTGAATACATAGGATTCATACTTCTCCATTCCTGTGATGCTTCACTAAGAATAATGTGTTTTACCTCCATCCAGGTTAATACAAATGCTACAAAATCTCTATTTTTTTAAATGGCTGAATAGTATTCCATGGTATACATATACCACAGCTTGCCAATCCATTGCTGGGTTGATGGGCATTTTCACATTTTGGTGATTGTAAATTGAACGGCGATAAACAGACTAGTACAAGTGTCTTTATAATAAAAGGTTTTTTTTTTTTTCCTTCTGGATAGATGCCTAGTAATGGGATTATAGGATCAAATAGGAGGTCTAGGTTGAGTGCTTTGAGTTCTTTTGAGTCCTTCCAAAAAGGTTATATTAGTTTGCAGTCCCACCAGCAGTGTAAAAGTGTTCCTTTCTCTCCACAGCCATGGTAACATCTGCAGTTTTGAGATTTTGTGATATGGGCCATTCTTGCTGGGGTCATATGATGTCTCAGGGCAGTTTTAATTTGCATTTCTCTAATAATTAGGGATGATGAGCATTTTTTCATTTGCTAGCCATTCAACCTGTCTTCTTTAGAGAAGGTTCTGTTCATCTCTCTTCCCCATTGATGTATGGGATTGTTGGCTTTTTTCATGTGGCTTAAGTTCTCTATAGATCCTAGTTATTAATCTTTTGTCTGATTAAAACTATGCAAATATCCTTTCCCATTGTGTAGGTTGTCTATTTGCTTTGGTTGCTGTCCTCTTAGCTGTACAGAAGTTTTTCATTTTATTAAATCCCGTTTGTTTATTTTTGTTGTTGTTGCAGTTTTTTTTGTTTTGTTTAGTTGAATTTTTATTTTTTCCATTTTTACTTTCTTCAATAAAAGGCATCCATTTCTGCTACTGTACTTCTACTCTATTATTGCTTCTTTCCTTTCCATGTATCTCTCTCTCTCTTTTTGTAAAGATTTTTCTACATTTCTTATCTTTCACATGTAAATTTCTCAAATAACAACTAAGATGTGCCCCATTTTTTTACATTTTACACTATTTTATTTTTAATTTTCTTTATGTGCTTTTATTATTATTATTTTCTTTTTTCTGGTCTGTTTTATTCCTTGTCTCACTGTATTACATTTATGAGACAGAGCCTCACTTTGAGGTCTGGGCTGGGGCCACAGCATTGGTCTGACTCAAGGAGACCTTGAGATCTCTGGTCTAGGGTGTCCTTCTAGCTTTGACCCTTGGAAGGATACTATTGGTATGTCCTCACTGCAACATACTTCTAGAAGTCCTAACAAATGCAGTCAGGCAGAAGGATATAAAGATTATTCAAATGGGAGCAGAGGAGGTCAAACTCTCCCACTTTGCTGATGATATGATCTTATACTTAGAAAAACCCTGAGACTCAACCACAAAACTCCTGGAAGTGATCAAGAAGGACAGTAATATCTTAGGGTATAAAATCAATGTCCACATGTCAGTAGCCTTTGTATATGCAATAACATTTAAGTTGAGAAGCAAATCAAAGACACAATTCCCTTCATAGTAGATTTGAAGAAAATGAAATACCTAGGAATATACCTAAGAAAAGAGGTGAAGGACCACTACCAAAAAATTATGAAACCCTAAGAAAAGAAATAGCAGAAGACATTAACAAAAGGAAGAACATAACATGCTCTTGGCTGGGACAAATCAACATTCTTAAAATATCTATTCTACCCAAAGACAGAATTGAATTCAATACCTATTACAGATTCAATTCAATCCCTGTTAAAATTCTAATTTCATACTTTGAAGAAGTGGAGAAAATAGTACTTCATTTTGTATGGAACCAGATAAAAACAGATATGGCCAAGGCAATTTTTAGTAATAAAAACAAAGCCGGAGACATCACTCTGTCAGAGTTCAGGTTATATTACAAGTCCACAGTGGTCAACACAATATGATATTGGCATAGAAATGGAGATTTTGACATATGGAACAGAATAGAAAACCAAGAGATGAAGTCAGTCTCTTATTGCCATCTGATTATTATTAATGGTGCTGGGAGAACTGGATAACAACATATAAAAGACTAAAACTGGATCCACACATTTTACCCTTACAAAAGCTGACTTAAGATTAATAAAAGATTTAAATCTAAGACACAAAATGATAAAAGTCTTAGAAGACAGTGTGGGAAAAACTGTTGATGATGTTGGACTTGGGAAAGATTTTATGAAGAAGACATCAATGGTAATCACAACATCAAAAAATAAACAAATGCAACTTACTTAAACTGAAGAACTTTTACACCTAAAGACAAAACAAGTAAAGCTAAAAGACAACCTTCAAAAGATATTTACATGGTATGAACATGACAAAGGGTTGATAACTAGAATACTGAGAACTCAAATTAATCAACAAAAAAGAGCAAACAATCCCATCTATCACTGGGCAAGAGTCATGAACAGAACATTCTTGAAGGAAGATAGATGAATGACTAACAAACATTTGAAAAAGTGCTCCTTGTCCCTAATAATCAGAGAAATACAAATCAAAATCACTCTGAGATCTCTCTTAACTCCAGTGAGAATAGCCCACATCACAAAGTCTGAAAGTTGCAGATGCTGGCATGGACGTGGAGAGAAGGGAACACTTTTACACTGTTGGTAGGGCTGCAAACTAATACAACATCTTGGGAAAGAAGTATGGAGAATTCTCAAAGAAGCCTGCAATCCCATT